>NC_081559.1:146785250-146864876 GCF_022355385.1 Mustela nigripes
GGTGTGGTGCATAAACAATGAATCTTGGAACACTGAAAAAAAAAAAAGAAAGAAAGAAGGAAATGGACAAAGGAATTGAACAGACTTTTCCCAAAGACATAGTGTCACCAGCAAGTACATTAAAAAATGCTCGATATCATTAATCACCCGGAAAATACAAGTCAAATCCACAGAGATATCACCTCACTATCTAATAGAATGGCTATTACTAAAAAAAAAAAAAAAAAAAAAAATAGAAGAGACAATAATTTTGCAAAGCTATGGAGAAAAGAGAACCCTTGTATACTGTTGCTGGGAATGCAAATTGGAGTGCCCAGTATAGAAAACAGTATGGAGGCTCCTGAAAAAACTAAAATATAACTACTGTATGATCCAGCAATGGATATATGTTGAAGGGAATGAAATCACTATATACAAAAATATATGTGTCCCCATGTTCACTGCAACATTATTTATAAAAGCCAAGCCATATTTGCCTATCAATAGATCAGTGGATAAAGAAAATGTGATGTATATTTATACATATATTTATGTAAATGGCAGGATTTCCTTCTTTACTACATGTAATATTATTCAGCCATAAAAAAGAAATTCCTATCTATGTATATTTATACATTTATATATGTGTATTTATATGCATAACATTTTCTTTATTATAGTCTTTTTTGTTATTCCATCAGAATTGCCTAGCTTGGGGTGCCTGGGTGGCTCAGTTGGTTAAGATCTGACTTCAGCTCATGTCATGATCTCAGGGTCCTGAGATCGAGTCCCCTGCTAGGCTCTGCACTCAACTAGGAATTTGCTTCTCCCTCTCTCTCTCTGCTCTTCCCTCTGCCCCCACTCTTTCTCTCTCAAGTAAATAAAAATCTTAAAAATATATATATATAATTGCCTAGCTAACCAGATGTATAAGGGTTCTCTGTGGACCACAGCTTCTAGAGCCTTTCTGCTGGCTGAGATGATCGTGAAGTTTCTAGAAATCCTGATCAAGTTAGTGATATTTGACTTCCTGTGATAAGTCTCCAGTCTGGTGGGTGAATCATGAATTGCTTGTAGTACATATACTAAGGAATGTTAGATTGGTTTTCCTCGTTCTTGCATTCACAAACCTAAAATGGCAGAGTATTTTAACCTCTCTACACCATTATTTAAAGAAGAAGCAAATCATGTTGTAAAAGAAATAGACTAATCTTTAAAAGTAGTGTCCTCACCCTTGAATGAGTGACTTTTCTATACAAGAGGGTACCATTTAGTTTTCTGGAAGCAGTCATTTATCAAATGGCACCCTCGGCATACTAATTTACATTTAATTAATAAGCACTTTACCCTCTGAAAAACTTAGTTGCCTTATTCAGCATTTGCCAGAGTGACATTTCTTTTTGACAATGAAATCTTACTCATATAATAAAATGTCCTCTTCAGGGTCATGCTACACAGATCAGCATGGCATGTCCCTTCCAAGGTTTTTGAATTAATTTCTATTAATTTGGCTCATGACAGATACCCACTACTTAGTCTTAATTACAGAGAATGGATCATCTAATTCAAATGGACAGGTTTCAATGATAGCTTTAATTTTTTTTTCTTTTTATCATATCCAGATGCCCAACCGTCACAGAGTTTTCCAAATAAACCCTAGAACAAGTGTTTGTTCTTCTGCATTCAGAGTTTGAACACTGTCCATTGCTTTCTGGCTGCTTTTAAATGAGGCTTTGCTCTGAGCTGCAAAATCTCAGACAAGCCATCTGCTCCTTTTGGAGGGCTCAACTGCTCAAGCTCACATCATTGCTACTTGGATGCAACCACAGTTAAAAATCTCCCTACACAGCTAATATATAGAAAGTCATAATTTTGATGTTTTCAAATGTTGATTGCAATTAAAAGGCAAAATGAAACATTTAAAGATATTTTAAAAGTATTGTTGTCTAGAATTATAGAACTGAAGACAGTTGAAGACTATTTTTACTTTCCCATTAATTTTCCGCTAAAATGAATGTCTTCAGATAGTGTTTCTAAGTCATGATTATGGTATATCCGCTATGAGATAAATTGGTCAACTACATGATATATCTGGTCAAAAACCATATATATTCTTTTTTTTTCAATATGAGTAATTTAATGACATAAAAAGTAGAAAATGGGGAACCTTTGGTGATTAATAAAACTTTCATGATGTAACAACCCCAAACCCCTACTTTGAGATGTTCTATGACACTATTTACCATATTAACAATTATAACATTTCCCAATCAAGTATTTTGTCAGCAACATAACAACAATAACAAAACTGTTGCAAAAGAAGAAGTTTTATTACAAAGTCAATTCCTTAAATGCTTCTTCGTTAGATCTAGGGAGGAAAACATTTATTTTGTTTCATTGAATAGATAAACTTGAATCTTAGCTTGATTTGTTACCCCTTCTGTGAACTGTGGGTAATTATTTTGCCCTTTTGTTCTTAATTACCCTGTGTATAAAATGTAAATGTAAACCTAAAATGTGTTCATGAAATATACAAAATGCATGTATTAGATTATTTATATTTTAGTTATATGTAAATGAAGCTACATGTAGATACAAATGTATGTATAAGTCAGGTTGATAGCACAATTTGCTAAGCATATAGTCTTTGGCAAATATCTAGGATGACTTGTTTATATAGTTTTAAGAGGCAATTTATAAATAGGCCTGTCTATCAAATTATAGCTACCTCTTTTCAGATTAGTTTTGCCTTACGGAGGTGAATTTAACTCCAGTTAGAGGAAGCACTTGTTACACTGAACCACAAGTAGTTTTCTATCTGTCCTTACCCTTGACATGGAACCCCCACAGTGCATGAGCATCTGTCCTTACCCTTGACATGGAACCCCCACAGTGCATGAGCAGTCTTTTGGGGTATTTTTTGTTGTTGTTGTTGCTGTTGCTGTTGTTGTTTGTTTTTGCCACCTTTGTAAAGTCAATGCCTAGAACAAAGCCTGGCACATACTAGGTATTTAATACATGTTTACTGGACACATGTTAAAACAAAAACAAAAACAAAATAACGCTGATATCATCCTCTCTCCAACTGTACACAGGCACAATTGAATGGGGGGAAATGGGGGGAATAAAACGATTTTAGGTTTGTACTCTAAATACATGAAGAATCAAACAGAGCGGGACTTCTCAAACCTTAACATGCATCAGAATCAGCTGGGGGATCCTTTGAAAATGCCCACTCTGATTCAGGAAGTCTAGAAATCTCTAGCCTGAGATTCCCCAGTTCCAAAAGTTTAAGCAGTTACTGCACAGAGCCATACTTTGTATAGTAAATGAGACCAAACACATGTGTAAGTAATATTTAATTAGCTGAACCAGTCAGAGCACCTAAAAACAATCCAAACCATTGCATACTTTGCAGAATATTTAAAGTTTGTCTCAGATTTTTAAGTGCCAAGTTATTTCATTAACAAAACTTTACTGCATAACCAAGCACCACATAGAGATGGATGAAGGAAGTTACAACTAGATTTGAAGTTTATAGCAAGCTCCAAAAGGCTGTATTTTGAACTGATTTTATGTCTGCTGTATTCATGCTGTTACAGGATACAGCTGCCCATTTCCTAAGATGAAATTGTCAGAAAATGAGCCAGCTTTTTAATAGTCAAAAATGATACATCAGGTCATGATCTGGGTGAGTTTATGAATCCCAAAGAAGAGTTCAGTGCAGGTTAGGATGATTGCTTGCATGTTTATTCCAAACAAAGTAATAGGATAGAATATGTAAATGGGTTTGTTTTGTTGAAATTATATTCTAGCCTAAGCAATCCCCCTTTCGAAATGTGCATAGCTATTTAGAGCATAATCAATTTGCTTTAGAGACATCTATTCATCTTAATCACCATAAACCCCACGTTTGAGTCAATACTCCATTTAATAATGCCACATTATAATTAGATGTTCATCTTGTGACCAGACATGTAAATACATGGATAAAAAATTGAAATACAGTGACATTTATTTTGATGAAAGAAAATAGTCTAAAGTTTGAAGGAAAATGAGATGATTAAAAATTGTCATCTAGTAAAGAAAAACTGGCTGGCTTTCTTTTCTTTCATACAGAGACAGAGAGGCATATGAAAAGCCTTCATTTGATATTTACCCAGGGCACCTCCTGTGTTATATGTAGAATCTGAGAGCCATTTACTATAGTAAGAAACCTAATTCTGTACAACATATTTCTAAAATATCTTACATGTTCTGTTTTTATATCCATAGGTGAATATAGATGACTGGTTGTATCTTAGAAAGATCTAATTAAGGCTTAAGTGTCAGAACTTTGGACCTCCCTAATGAATTGTGCATTTACCTAAATGGTAGGATTACAAATACAAAGACTTTTCATATCATATAATTTTTTTTAAGTTTTATAAGGTAAGGGAAACAAAACATAATATTTAAGCACTTCCACAAAAACCCATGCTTGCACCAAGAGAAAAACTGATAAACATTGATAAAAGTGAACTATGGGTTAGGGAGAGCACGTGGAAGATCTGAGCACCAGCTAATCCATGAAATTCACAGGAAGCATAGGAAGATGAGTTCAAAGGGCTCTTCATATACCATATGCATGTTTGTATTTAATAAAAGTTGAGTATTTGAAATATGAGAACAATATTGAAATATATCTATGGAAGCAAAAGCCTGAATACATTCTCTTCAGTTATATAAAAATCGATATTTGATTATAAAGGGGCTACAAATGAGGTTATATTTTTTCTGTAGGGTTCACCAATGAACTGTTCCATGTTTCTCTAAAATAGAGTATCCTAGTGGTATATCACACCAATTAGATGGCCATTAAGTTTTGCCACTTAACTAATGGCAGTTGCTTCTAAACTTCCTTGTTTTGCATTAATCATAAAATTTATTGAAGCTGGATTACAAATTCATACTGTTTTCAAATTCCATTGAAAAACATGCAGTATTTTAAGTCTACATTCCAATGCATTAGAATTATTATGATTCTTTTCAAATTATCAAACCAAATATAGTGTAATTAAAAATGGGAAAGATTGATTAAAAACAATAAAAAAGATTTGCTCTCCAGATGACATCCCTGGTAACACAGACCAGGAAACAACCTGCTTTGCCCTAAATAGGTGTGTGTGTGGGGGGGAGGTTTGAATGGAGAAGAAGATTCAATGGTAAATTATTAAAAGATTTAATCAATATATTTTGCTTCTACAGCCAGGCAAATTTTTGTGAAAATGTGAAAGTCATTTGCTTGTGTGTGTGTGTGTGTTAGCACTGAGTAAGATTGTATACTCAGCATAACTTGATAAAACAACTCTGGAGCAGCCAAGGGGGGTGGGGGAATGAACAGAGTGAATTCTTGGTATTTAGGACACAAAAACTGACCCTGATTTATCTCACTCTTAGAAGAACTCTATTGAGTTCTAGTCACTAGAAAATATAGGCTAGTCAAGGTTAATCTGTGTGTGGATTTAAAAACTTGCTGAGCAGTTGGAAATGGAGTGTTTCGCAGGCAGTCAGAGGACTGGAGTGCGGGGAAATGGCTGCCCACACATACACTTGCTACAAAGAGTGTGCATTAGGTGAGGAAATCTGCTGATTATTGGAAAGAAGCAGTGAGCCAATCACCACAAAGAAGCTGAATAGTAAAAATCAGAACGACTTGGATAAACAAAGAGCCCGGGTAGCTAAGTGGCTTTTGAAATTCAATGTAGGGAAATGAAAGCTAATGAAACTGAGGACATAAAAAGCACAGGAAGAAGGAGTCCTCTTTTAATAACAATATTATTATTAATATTGTTAATTATTATCAATTTTGCAAAGTGGAAGATTTAGAAAGCAGGTCAAAATGTGTGGTGAAGCCTCACCAGGATATGTTTATCAAGTTTTGCCCTTCACTACTTGAACTTGTCCAGCCCCCAACCCTGAACACTTTCTGAATTGGGGTCTTATATTAAAAATTCAGTTGTAAACATTTTACCTTGAAAGAGATAAACTAGAAAAAAAAAAATAAAGAGATAAAATAAGAAAAATGAAGCAAATTAAAGGAAAATTGTAACAAAAGATCAGAATTACACATAAATACATGAAGAAATGTGTTTTAAGCCCATGCTCGCAAAAAGACTTGAATGAGAGGACAGAAATTTCAGGGCTGTGGAAACAAAAGCAATTAGAGCACTTACTTAACTGAGCACTTGGTTTGTTTAAACCAAGATTTTTGAAGTCAAGTAAACTAAATATCTTTTGTACTTTGTCAGATATTTGAATTGCTAGAATTAAACATTTTTATACATTTTAAAAAGTCATAGAGTCAAAATTAATTAAGTTAATATTTTAACTATTTTAGGTTATTTAATAAGAAAATTTATTAACCTGATTTTAGTCTATCATTATATACTGTTAAAAATAAATTAAAATAGGTGGAATAGCAATATATTCCCATGATAGAACCAATGTATTCTGTAATGCACAAATTTGTTGTATTAAGACTAAAACATAAAGGTGCCACACATCCAGACTTAACCTGCTGTTTTTTCCAAGTCATCATATATTCAACTACCTTTGGGGATCACAATTTAGACATCCTATTGACAATTAAAATCTAATATATTGAAATATTGAATTGTAATACATAGCAAAAAGTTAGCAAAACCAAACTTAGAACTCTCCAAATTCCTCGTTTTAGAGGCTTTTTTATCATTGTATCTCTAGTAGCTCTACCGAGTGGATGGTAGATTGAATATCCTATCTATGGTTATATAACCATTTAGTGATGCAACTGGAATTCAAATTCTGGAAACCATATTTTTTCTAAAGATTTTATTTATTTGACAGAGGGAGAGACAAAGAGAAAGGGAACACAAGCAAAGGGAGTGGGAGAGGAAGAAGCAGGCTTCCCGAGGAGCAGGGAGCCTGATATGGGGTTCGATCCTAGGACTCTGGGTTCATAACGTGAGCCAAGGCAGATGTTTAATGACTGAGCCACCCCAGTGCCCCTAGAAACCATATTCTTAAGTACCATGTAGTACTGTCTCTCTCTAAAATGGGAACACGAATTAATAAGACCACTTAGAAATTTATTCAATAACTGGAAGCAGCAAATATTTGAATTGCTAGAATTAAACATTTTTAACCATTTTAAAAAGTCATAAACTAAAAATTAATGTATTTTAATGATCTCCTTCTCCTGTTCCATCAACTGCCATCTGTTTATCAGTCCCTATTGTCTATTGATCAAATACAAGGTTTCTTTTTAAAGATTTTATTTATTTATTTGACAGAAATCACAAGTACACAGAGCAGCACGCAGAGAGAGAGGAGGAAGCAGGGTTCCTGCTGAGCAGAGAGCCCGATGCGGGGCTGGATCCCAGGACCCTGAGATCATGACCTGAGCTGAAGGCAGAGGCTTAACCCACTGAGTGACCCAGGCACCCCCAAGTTCTTTTTTTAAAGATTTTATTTATTCATTTTGAGAGAGAGAGAGAGAGAAAGAGAGACAGCACACAAGCTGAGGGGGAGGGGCAGGAGAGGGACAGAAGAACAGGGAGCTGAATGTGAACTCTATCCCAGGATGCTGGGATCATGATCTGAGCTGAAGGCAGACGCCTAACTGACTGAGCCACCTAGGTGCCCTTAAATACAAGTTCTAATTAAAGGCATTAGGACCTTCTTACACAACTTTCCAAGTTCTCTGGGTCATATTCCTCTTGAGTTTCATAGCTTGGCACTTCCTACATGATTCCTCGATCTAGTTTTATGTTCATCTTTTCCAAAGAGATTAAATTTTTACTGATGACCTATTTAATCTTCATTCATAAAACAGGTATTATTACATGGCCTTGGCTTTTGTAGTTATTCTTATCATATAAATTTCAAAATCTCTGTGGGATTAGAGAACAGGGGTTTTGTTTGTTTGTACTGTTTTATTTGTTTTACTGTGGGAGAACACCCACCGTAATTCATTTCCCGAAGATATAAGATATTTAATAGGAATTAATAAGTTTCTGAATTAATTAAACCAATATAACTAGAATTATATCAGAGACTATCAGCTTCTAGTATATATGAAACCATATTAGCATTAATATTCAATTATCGTTGGCTTGGCATTCCTCAAGCTAGCTTAAAGTCTCTCTCAGTTATTTTATAATATTCCTGAGGTTCTTTTTGCTCTGATATTCTTCCTCATATCTATAGCCTCTGAATGACTTCAGACTACAGAAAGTCTAATTCTTTTCCTAGAGTACTAACTCTTGGAGTACCATTCCATAGCAAAAGGCTGCAAAGTCCTTGCTGCACCAAAAGAATACTTCACTCTCTTCTGTTATCATTGTGTTGGAGCAATGTGAGTCTCCTCAGAGATACAGAGAGATTGATCAATCTCCTACTTGCCCAAACTTGTCATCTGAGTCATAAATAAGCACTTCTCACGTTTCTATTTCTCAAGTATATCTTGTTTGTTACTTTCAGCCTGGTAACTTCACCTTCTATCTTCACAAGCATAAATTCGCTCTGCTCTCTGTACAAGAGACACTTCCACGCTCTCTCCATTACTCCTGTCTTTATCCCCAGACCTCATGCACAAAATATCTTGCAAGGCAGTTATGCCTATGCTCATGCTTCTCACCTGGGAATTCTTAGGCAGTTTGTGAGTGGTGGCATTTTTTACTATTACAATGATTTGAGCAGAAAACTACTGGGAACCTGGATGCTTGATAGCCTGCAGAATGTTATACAAAACAGAATCATCTCTCAACCCATGCAACTTTCACATGTCCTTCTGGTCATTCATATCAGATAACAATCTGTTCATTATTATTGAAGTCTTCATGGTAACCACATTTTACAATAAACATAGAGTATTTTTGCACAATCGTAAAAAAAATCAGTTATTTTTTTTAATTTTTTTATTTTTTATAAACATATATTTTTATCCCCAGGGGTACAGGTCTGTGAATCACCAGATTTACACACTTCACAGCACTCACCAAAGCACATACCCTCCCCAATGTCCATAATCCCACCCCTTCTCCCAAACCCCCTCCCCCCAGCAACCCTCAGTTTGTTTTGTGAGATTAAGAGTCATTTATGGTTTGTCTCCCTCCCAATCCTATCTTGTTTCATTGATTCTTCTCCTACCCACTTAAGCCCCCATGTTGCATCGCCACTTCCTCATATCAGGGAGATCATATGATAGTTGTCTTTCTCTGCTTAACTTATTTCACTAAGCATGATACGCTCTAGTTTCATCCATGTTGTCGCAAATGGCAAGATTTCATTTCTTTTGACGGCTGCATAGTATTCCATTGTGTATATATACCACATCTTCTTGATCCATTCATCTGTTGATGGACATCTAGGTTCTTTCCATAGTTTGGCTATTGTGGACATTGCTGCTATAAACATTCGGGTGCACGTGCCCCTTTGGACCACTACGTTTGTATCTTTAGGGTAAATGCCCAATAGTGCAATTGCTGGGTCATAGGGCAGTTCTATTTTCAACATTTTGAGGAACCTCCATGCTGTTTTAAGTGCTCCATATCACTCGGCATCAGGGAAATACAAATCAAAACCACAATGAGATATCACCTCACACCAGTCAGAATGGCTAAAATAAACAAGTCAGGAAATGACAGATGCTGGCGAGGATGCGGAGAAAGGGGAACCCTCCTACACTGTTGGTGAAAATCAGTTATTTTTAAAAAAGAAATAACAAATACAATGAACTGTAGCTAAGAGCATTCTTTGGATCCTCACATTTAAAAAATCATGCAGTGAATAGCAATGCTAATTGTATGAGAGTCACCAACTCAACCAAATGTATTTGTCGACATTTGTTGAAATCATACCTGTGGTGACTACATATTGAAGCAGACATTTGATTACCTCATTATATCTTTTGTGGAGTTTTGCTCAAACATTTATATAATGAATCTGTATTAATTAACTGTAGGTTGATTTTGTTGTATTTCTCCTTTGTGTTACAGTTATAGTATTTAATTTTATATTTTGTAGATAGATTATATTGTTGTGAATTTAATTTTAGGGTTACAAAGATGGGATTTAAAAAGTGTATGTCATGAAAAATAGTTTGTTAATGTTACCAGGTCTGTAATGCTAATATAATATTTTCCAATATATTAACTTATGGAACAGGGTTCTGGAGACAGTTCAACATGCGAGAGGAATTAATAAATAAATCTGGACTCTCGGACTATCCTGGGACCAATGTTATATTGCAATAAAATATTATTGTTTTGTTCTGAATCTATCCAGGATGAATCACTGTCATATTCAAATAAATAGTATTCAAGAGAAAATTCTAAGTGGTAGAAGGAAAGGTTCATACTAAAGGTACCAATAAACGAACATTTTTTTTTAAGGGACTCAATAGTCCCAATAAAGAGACCACACTTTACTAAGAGTTTATCTAAATGTCTATCCAAAGTTAACAAGACAGTGCAAGATTGTAGCCTTCCCTTCAATCTTTGAGATAGTGTAAATTCATCCCCCAGTGTAATCCTCTTTTCCCACCCTAAATAATGGACATGACATATGTGAATAATCCTGCTGAAAAATTAAGTTGTCATAAGAATTTTTTAAAAAGCACTGCTATAGAAAAATAGTAGGCATACTAATAAAATTGGAAGCTGAAAGAGTACAAACTGTCAGGCATTGAATCCCTATTTTCTTTATATTTTTGCTTATATTCCTAGGCATAACTAGATAAGGTACTCAAGAAAAAATAAGAATCATAGGTATTATTTCTCATACTACTTATGTATACACTTAGAAAACATTATAATTCACATCAAATGTATATTAAACTGCTTGCATGGTTTTCTTTTGCTTTGATGCTTTTAAGTGTAATCTCATTTAAGCAATATTCTGAATTTTTCAGTGTTTTGTCAATATGACTTGATTTAGATCCCACTGCTATAATTGCTAGTTCCATACATACCAGATATTTTATTTGTTTCCTTGCAATGCATATATTTGACACTTGCTGTATTTGAAATTCCAATTCATTAACATGGTCCTCATTTTTAAGAAATTACTTAGTCACATTGTTATTGAATTATTTTCAGAACTTGAAAGAGCTTCTGCCATTAAAATAGATTTCTGTTACTATTAATTTTTCTCTGGATTTTAACATTGGCAAGAATAATAATGTCAGCTTCAAGTGACACATTTTTCCTAATTATACTCTAAGTCCATAGACTTTGACTTTGCAAAGGGAGATCTTTATTTTTATACACCATGATTTTATCACACCACAATATTTTTATACCTATATATACCCATTGAAATCTATGAAGGGAGTAATTTTAAAAACCAATATCAATTTGTAATTCACAAAGCAATTTTGAATGCTACATGTATTCTTATATTCTAATTATTGGGGCAGAAAAAATATTTTAGAATTATTATTTATTGATTTTTCCGTGAAAATCACCTATTCTTATAAAGAGTCCTGATAGAAAGAAAGAAAAGATATGTCTCCATACTCCTGATTTAAAAATGAGACAGAGATGTGAAAAAGTTCCATAATAATCTTGTTAAAAATATTACTGCAAAGGAATATGAGTTTTAGAAAATATGTAGGCAAAAATTAACAAAATCTAGTCTATTTTTCCATAATCTTAGTTAGGATATTACTATTTTGGAAATTCCATAATTGAAGTTTATATCTTTGTGAAAACTGAATTAAAATTCATCTCCAAGGGGCGCCTGGATAACTCAGTGGATTAAAGTCTCTGCCTTAGGCTCAGGTCAGGATCTCAGGGTCCTGAGATTGAGCCCAGCATGGAGCTCTCTGCTCAGCAGGGACCTTCCTTCCCCACCCTCTCTGCCTGCCTCTCTGTCTACTGTGATCTCTCTCTGTCAAATAAATAAATAAAATCTTTAAAATAAAATTCATCTCCAAAAATTTACTCATTATTTATGCATGTGATATTTCTTCACTTAGTTATGTTATTATGCCTCTCTAATTGCATTTCAATAGAAACTACTGCTCTAATTTCCATGAAAAGAAATTGGAACTACCTTAGATCTCATCAATCTAAAGGTTTTGTTATTTGAAAATGGCACCTATAGATGTAATTATGAGTTGAATTTTATTTTATTTTTAAAGATTTTATTTATTTGACAGAGAGAGAGAGAGAAAGATCAGAAGTAGGCAGAGCAGCAAAGAGAGAGAGAGGAATGCAGGCTTTCCACTGAGCAGAGAGCCCAATGAGAGGCTCGATCCCAGGACCCTGAGATCAAGAATCCAGCTGAAAGCAGAGGCTTAACCCACTGAGCCACCCAGGCGCCCCAATGAGATGAATTTTAAGATCAACAATAGACAATAGAACATTTTTCAGAATTTTATTGTTCATATTTTTGGGTGAAGTTAAAATATGAGATGCTGATTATGACTTTACAGTAGCTTTAAACTCATCTACTTAGAAAATGTAAAGTGATTTTCCATAAATAGATTTTAAGGGTGTCTGGGTAACTCAGTCACTTGAGTGTCCAACTCTTGATTTTGCCTCAGGTCATGATCTCAGGGTTGTGAAAATGAGCCCGCATGGGCTCCTTGCTTCATGGGTAATTTTCTTGAGATTCTCTTTCTCCCTCTGCTCCTCCCCCTGCTCTCTCTTTCTCTCAAATAAATAAATGAAATCTGAAAAAAAGAAAGATTTTTACATGAAATTTTTTAACATGTTTCAAATAAAAGATGCTTAATGACTTAACCAATATTGCCAATATTCATATTATTGTCAATATGTATAAAATTACTATCATGTTAAAAAGTAGTCATAGATACTGGTTCCATTTCCAATTTTTTTGACATTGTATAACTTTTAACTCCTTTCAACAGAATATTCAAATGTTACATTCATTCAAAGGATTCTTTCTCCAATTAATGAGTTATGGATATCTCAGATTTGATACCTGCTATGCTATATATAAGAAGTTTTAAGTAGAATATGGCTAAATTAATGAAAGTTTTATCAAAAAACAAATGGTTTGGGGTGCCTGGGTGGCTCAGTCAGTTAAGCGTCTGCCTTTGCCTCAGGCCATGATCGCAGGGTCCCAGGATCAAGCTCCACATTGGGCTCCCTGCTCATTGGAAAGGCTGCTTCTCCCTCTCCCTCTCCCACTGCTTCTGTTCCCTCTCATGCTATGTCTCTCTCTGTCAAATAAATAAAATCTTAAAAAAAAATGGTTGAATTGGATTTCATAAATCCATTGAATAAATTCAAAGTATGAACAAACATAGCCACAAATAAACATTTAAAAAGTTAACTTCCTATCTTTCCCCCCAAATCTAATATAATTATGGTTTTCTGGATTTCAGCTGATGTCCCTCCATCCTTTCAAACATTCAGGCCAACACCTGGATCTAGTCAGAGATGACTACTGTCTTTGTCTCAATAAAATAGGAGTGAATATCAGCACAATGACCTATGAGATCCTACATGTGCAGTCCTTGAAATTTTACCAGAATCATATCATGACAAAACTATTTCCCTGTCCTATTATTCTATACTCTTTCTTTAGGAAATATTACTATAGGGTATTTACCTAAAGACCCTCATAACCATAGTTTTCTCTGATACTCCCTAACTCCCCTCTGTTTTCTTTTCTTGACTTTTCCTATTCCTATGAAAACTTTATACACAATTTTTATATGATATTTTTCTTACACTTCTTTCCTGAACTTTACTAGCTTATATTTAACTACTTTTACTCAAAAGCTTTGTTTTTTATGTCTCTGTTTTATACTACTATTTAATATAGGTAATGGCTTTGATACACACACTGATATTTAACTTTTGGAAGAACATTTGTTCATGATTTTTTTTTTAGGATTTTATTTATTTATTTTGACAGAGATCACAAATAGGCAGAGAAGCAGGCAGAGAAAGAGGAGGAAGCAGGTTCCCTGCTGAGTGGAAAGCCCAATGTGGGGCTTGATCCCATGACCCTGAGATCATGACCTGAGCCAAAGCAGAGGCTTTAATCCACTGAGCCACCCAGGCACCCCTGTTCATGATTTTTAAATGCAAACATGGTAACTATCTCCAAACTTTTACTTTTGTCTGTTTTAGGATATTCAATCAGAACTCTGGCTATAGTATCAAAGGCATAAAAATGAGAACATTGATAAACTTTCTTTGGCAGTAAAATATAAGATTCTCCATTGTTTCTTTGTCATAATCCTCTAATTTGTACATTGATTTGCATTAAAAAAAAAACAAGAAAAAATCTACTCAGATTTCTAATACTGAATTAATTATTTGGCCATCATCATCTATTGTTCTTAATTCATTGAACACAGCAGGGAAGCACTAGAGTTGAAGTGATGATTACCTTCAGAAATTACAGATATCCACGACGTTCGGCAGTTATTACTACACTAAGTCACTTCCAGATGAAGTCTAGAGAAATTTAAGCTTGATAAACATAGGTTGAAGAAATTCATGCAACCCTCATTTGAAGCTTTCACAATAAAATATAGCCTCAGGTTGAAAATCTAATTTTATCATCTCAGTCAATCCTTCTAATATTGTTTTCCAAGAAAAAGAAAGCTAAAGAAAATTACTCTTCTAGCTAGTATATCTATATTGAATAAAATGATTTAAGGATTTTCTGGCAATTATTTTTGGTCAAAAATTTGCTTAATATTCTGTTCTTGCTGTATTATTGAAACATTTACTAATTTATGGAGCAGAGGAAGATTTATATTTTGGTGATAGTTTTGTATTTCTGGGCTCTTGGAAATCATTATTTGAGACACTGTTATTTATACAATAATCAATTCACATATTGAAATATAATACAAAGTATTTTGGATAAGATCCCATTTGCCAAACAAGGGACAGATAGTGCATTAAAATAAATAATTAATGCAGTGATGATTTTTGAAACATTGAATTTTTATCATTCTATGAGTCCATACTAATATAATCAAATAAATAGTCATATAAAGACATAGAAGATAAGGAAAGTTCTTCATTATAACGAAATTCGTAACACTAAAAGAATAGTGGAATTTAAAAAAAAAAAAAACTGCCATTTGGAAGTCACCAGAGTAATGAGTTTCAGGCCAAGAAAAAAATCATTAATGGATGTTAAAACTCATAAACGGCATTTCGTTACAAATGACATAGCCTTAAATTATCTCCCTACATAGTACATTTTAACACCCTAAAGAAGAATGATAAATTTAGAGTTGAGAATTGTAACAGATACTACCTTAATCAATTACTCAAAATTAATCAATATCACCAATAAAGAAACAAATAAATAGAATGTGAATCCGGATATAATGCATTACTTCTAGGCTAATCTTGTCAAAACTGTCAGTCATTACTTTACCGTGAAGAAATAACAGACCTGCCCAAATTGGCGGGCATTCCACAAAATAAAAAGTCAATACTTCAGAAATGACAGGCCATCAGTGACCCCCCCACAAAAAAGGTGGAGAAACTGCTTTCAGTTGAACGAGGAAATATATATTATTTTACTCTGCTGTGAAAGTAAAGTAATGATTTAAAGTTGTGAATGAGGTTTGCAGATTAGGTAATGGTATTTTTCAATTCAAATCTAATGCTAATATTTATTTTGAGGAATATTATAAGATATACTGAGAAATAAATTATAGACATTGGAGTAGATTATTAAAAGCATTGCAAAGAGGGAGAAAGAGGAAGAGAGAGAGGAAGTGATAAAACACAATAAAGTTATAAAATAGGAACATTTGTGGGATTCAGCCTGATTTTTATTTATTTTTTTGAAGATTTTATTTATTTGACAGAGAGAGACACAGCGAGAGAGGGAACACAAGTAGAGGGAGGAGGAGAGGGAGAAGCAGGTTTCTCCCTGGGCAGGGAGCCCAATGCAGAGCTCTATTTCAGGACCCTGAGATTATGACCAGAGCCAAAGGCAGATGCTCAAGGACTGAGCCACCCAGGCGCCCCATGGCCTGATTTTAGGACTAGAGCAGAAAATAGATAAGATAAGCCTTAATTATCTTGTAGCTTCAAAAAAGGAAAAAGTGCTAAAAAGGAAAAAGAAAGAAAGAAAAGCTGAGAAACAACAACAAATAGTGATGGGCACGTGAAAGGGACACAGGAACCAACTTCAAAGTCTCCCTGAGGTTAAGGCTGAAACAATTTGAACAATGAAATAAAATAGTACTGGGTGAAACCCAATTGGTAAATATCTATAAGTCAAAACTAATGGTAATCAATCAATCAATCAGGTGAAGGGACAAATTGGTGTCAAAAAATTCCAAATAATTTGTCTAAACACTCTGTCCAAAGGAGTTATGCCTAACTTCCTACTTCCTACGTGTGGGTTATGCATAGTGGTTTCCTTCCAAACAGTATAATATAGAAAGGGATGGGGGGGGGGGATAAATAAAAAGAAAGAAAAGGAAAGAAAGGAAAGAGTAATCTTTACAGAGGAGAGATCTGACAAGAGTTCCTCAGCCAGGTGATAAGTTTTAGACCAACAGTGATATGTCATGTTGGTAGCATGTGTCCTTGATAAGATAGGATGAAAATGGCACTTTCCCTCTGTGGTCTTCCTTCCCAAAAAACACATTTCTGCAGGCTAATCATGAGAAAAATATCAGACAAATCCCAACTGAGGGACATTCTACAAAATACCTGACCATTACTCCTCAAAACTGTCAAGGTCATCAAAAGAAAAGAGAGCTTGGTCATTTGTCAACAGTAAGAGGAGGCTAAAGAGACATGACATGTAGATGTAATATATTTTCCTTGATGGGATTCTGGAACAGACAACATATATTAGATGAAAACTACAGACATTTGAATAAAGAATGGACTTCACTTAATAAAAAATGTATCAATTTTGGTTCATTAATTATTTGGCACCTGGGTGGCCCAGTTGTTAAGCATCTACTTTCAGTTCAGGTCATGATTCCTGCATAGCTCCTTGTTCAGTGGGAAGCCTGCCTCTTCCTCTCCCACTCCCCCTGTTTGTGTTCCCTTTCTTGCTATGTGTCTCTCTGTCAAATAAAAAAAAAAAAAATTTTTTTTGTATCCTAAAACTACCTAAAAAGTGATATGTATCTTAAAAGTCAATATATATAACAATTATTTGTATTTTATTTTATTATTTTTTTTAAAGATTTTATTTGTTTATTTGACAGACAGAGATCACAAGTAGACAGAGAGACAGGCAGAGAGAGAGAGAGGAAAGCCGACTTCCTGCTGAGCAGAGAGCCCGATGCAGGACTCGATCCTAGGACTCTGAGATCATGACCTGAGCCGAAGGCTGCAGCTTAACCCACTGAGCCACCCAGGTACCCAATTATTTTTATTTTAATTACAACTTTTATATAAGTCAAAAATTATTTCAAGACATGGTTGGAGCTAGAGAGTATTATGCTAAATGCAATGTCATTTGAAGGAAGACAAATACCATATGATTTCACTCATATGTGGAATATAAGAGACAAAACAAATGAACATGGGCAAACCAAGAAACATGCTCTTAACTATATAGAACAAACTGATGGTTGCCAGAGGGGAGATGTTTGGGGGATGAGTGAGATACCTGATGGGAATTAAGCAGGGCACCTGTGATGAGCACCAGCTGTTGAATGGATGTGTTGAATCACTATATTCCACACCTGAAATTAACATAATATATTAAGTTAACTAAGTGGAATTTAAATAAAAATTTTTCAGAAACGAAAGTTTAAAATTAAAGTTATTTATCATTAGTGGTGAAATGGTTTGTTGGCAAATTTTGAGAGCTGGGTGCCCAAAACACACTCTCTAATCCTGCCTCTGAAAACAATTTTATTTTTAGCTTTTAATTAGCTATTACCAATTAGCATTTAAGTATTTTAGTTCACTCACTTGTGAAATGGAGTTATTACCTTATTACCTATGTACCTGCTTGGTATAAAGACAATATAAGACAAGATGTGAAAGTGTGTTTTGAAAGAATTTTAAGAATCATTTTCAAAAAGTAAGATAGTGTTATCAAATAATTTTTAAAATAAAATTTAAACTTTCAGTAGATGCTTATTTTCATTGATTTTAATATTTTCTATTAAAATATTTAATAGAAATTAATAGACATCTTAACATAATGCCTTAAACAAAAATCAGAAGACAGCATAACTTCGATAGCTTTCTCCTTTTATTTCTTGGTGATGCAATGTTTTCTTCTTTCATGTAATAAAAATTGAATACTTTTTGCCTGAATGAAGATAAAGGCTTTTTTTTTTGTCAGAGTGAGCACAGGCAGACCAAGTGGCAGGCAGAGGCAGAGGGAGAAGCAGGCTTCCTGCTGAGCAAGGAGCCGGATGTGGGACTCAATCCCAGGATGCTGGGATCATGACCTGAGCCAAAGGCAGCCGCTTAACCAACTGCCACCCAGGCTTCCCAAGATAAAGGCTTTTGAGTGTAAATGAAATGTTAGTTTGTGGTTTTTTTCTAGGTTTGGCCAGATCTTTTATTTAAGTTCTGAGAACTACATAAGGTGTATCATGAAAATCTCTTCTTCTGTGTCATTCTTATTTCCCACCTAGATCCATTTTAGACTATTCTAGATATAACTGTCAAACTAGTTTTTTAAATAACATTTGATCGATGCTAAATAAATTGAGCTAAAACTCAATTGGTTAATATGAAGGAGTATTATAAGACAGAATCTTTTACTTATTGAATCTTCTTATTCAAAATTCTATAATTATGATTTTGGGATATTGGATGATAACTTGTGTGGTAATAGATACATGATTAAAATAGATGGTGACAATTAGGCAGAACTGATAAACTGAAGAGAAAATGCATACATTTGGGTTAGGAATAATTCTCATCGCTAGAGAAAATTTATATTTTAATTTTAAAAAATACTGAAATTATAAGCCTAAATTTACATATATTATTTTTCACTTTTTTCTTAAAATCAGGAAACATTAAAAAAAATTCCAGGATTCTGTTTACTAAAAAAATACAAGTTTCAACCATATGTAGGAATACATACAAACAGATACATAGAAAAATTGAAAAGAATGTTAATTTCATAATTGGTCAAATGTGCATCATCAGTAGGAAAACATTAAAAATAAATAATATTTATATCCAGTTTTATGAGTTGGAATATCAGAAAACCTTTAAAATAATTATGTAGGTATATAAATGTATGTAGATACATTTTAAAGATATGTTACAGTAACAAATATGTATAATACACTGTATATAGCATATTACCATTTGTAAAAATATTTATTTAATGATATATTTTTTAAAATTCAGAATGGGACTAGGTAACTAGCCGGCAGAAAATGATCTTTTCTTATTTATTTGTTAATTAATTTTTTAATATATATTTTTAAAATTTATTTATTTTCAGCATAACAGTATCATTAATTAATTAATTTATTTTTAGGTAATCTTCATACCCAACATAGGGCTCAAATTCATGACCTCAAGATCAAGAGTTGCATCCTCTACAGACTGAGCCAGTCAGGTGTCCCTACTTTTTTTCACTTTTAAAATGATGAGATAATGAAATTGTGTGAGAAATGAATATTTACTAGGTAATGAAAAATACTGCGGTGGGCTATGACCAACCCCACAGCACAGAATCCTCTTTTAGGCAAACATGTTGATGCAGTATGGAATAAACATGATAGCTCATGCTATTAGGTAGTGATATAAATTATTCTTATTGTAATCAGGTAAACACTTAAGGGATGGTTCTCTTTTCCCATCCCTTTATCACAGTCTAATAGAGTACAAATTTCAATCAGTTTGGGATTCCAGATATCTCTTACCCAGTAGATTCCCAAAACTAAGAGGTCTGCTAAGACATAAACGTGGGTCTTGCCTCTAAAAGAAAACAAGAGTAGCACCAAGAAACCCTGTTATCTTTCAAAACCTACCTAATTGATTTTATTTGGTGCATTGTAATAAACTACAGTGAAAAGGAACTTCTTTAGCATAATTTGAGTGAACATTGTTGATGTCCTTTTCAGAATCCTTGAGATAGATCAAGGAATTCAGTCCTTACGGAGTTGAAAATTAGTAGAAAAAATTTTGGAATTAAAAAAAAACTACTTCCTGGGGCGCCTGGGTGGCTCAGTGGGTTAAAGCCTCTGCTTTCAGCTCAGATCATGATCCCAGGGTCCTGGGATTGAGCCCCGAATCGGGCTCTCTGCTCAGCAGGGAGCCTGCTTTCCTTTCTCTCTGCCTGCCTCTCTGCCTACCTGTGATCTCTGTCAAATAAATTTTAAAAAATAAATAAATAAAAAATCTACTTCCTAACTCTGTTCAAGATATTCATTCTCCCTAAGATCTTTATCCTCATCTTTATCCTCACTGCAGGCCCCTGAGGGCCAGTGGGTTGAACACCCAACTCTTGGTTTTGGTTCAGGTCCTAATCTCAGGGAAGTGAGATCAAGCCTTATGTCAGGTTCCAGGTTCAGCACGGGGTGTGCTCCAGATTTTCTCTCCCTCTGCCTCTCTCCCACTCTCTCTCAGTCTCTCTCCCTCTCCAAAATAAATAAAATCTTGAAAAAAAATAAATAAGTAATGATAACACTTATTTCATAGAGATGTTGGAAAAATGTATAAAATATGTATGTATGTGTGAAGAATGATGCAAATAATGTGCAGTCCACTCAGATGATGAAATTTACCTAGTATTATGATGTAAATTCTTGAATTGATCTTAGTTATATTACCCATATAAAAACAAGATTCATCGAAATACCGTGAAAAGAAAACAGAAGAAATATTAAAATAAGAGTACACAAAGAACCTCTGAGCTTTTAATGAACCTGATATAATGGATCCAAGGATTGTCTGAGTCAGAGGGGTTCTATGCTTGTTGGAGAGATGAGATCCATTTACCAGTCTGAAACGAAGATCAACCAGATTTTACCAAATGACAGCAAATTTTTAAGCATCAAACAAATAATAAACATATTGGAAACCAAGTGTACAGGTTAGACTGAAATTCTGAATTCTCATGAGACAAACACAAAAGGATTTATAGACAAAAAAAGGGGAACAGTATCTGTAAAACAAGCACCAGTTATGCTAACCTGGAAAAATAATCTTTATCCAGAAAGGAAGTAAATATTCCCATAGAAGAAAGTTCAGAAACAGCTGAATTTGAGAATGACCCAGAAAATACAGTGTGGCAGTAAAAACATCTTGAACTAAACAATTACCTGGGTAAGCATATCCAGAGAAATGGCCCAGAAGCAGACCTGGATGTAATAGTTATCCCCCTATTTTCTTGCTCATGTATTGAGGTGGTTTAAATAAGAAAAACAACAACAAAAACAACAAAAACCAGGTTTCGTTGTCCTAAGAACCATTCAATTAAATTTTTTTAATTGTCAAATTGTAGACATTATATTAGAAAATCCTTTATTTTACTTCTTGTTTTATTTTATTTTCCCCTGGCCTCCTAAGGAAGGTCCTTTTGCTCAGTGTTCACACTTAGCAAGGTTAGAAAAAATGAATGCTTATTATTGCCGGAACAGTTGTCCAAACTTAGGAATCCCAAAAATAATCACAATATGGGAGCCATACAGAGTACAATCAACAAAACAACTCTACAGATATTAAATCTGGATTGTTCCAGATCTACAAAATTTCCCTGCTAGTAAGATACTATCAAAATTTTATTTTACCATTATTTTACTTGTAACCTGTTTTTTGAAAAACACTAAGAAAATTTCATTTCTACACTTAACATGCTAATTGTATTTGAAATATATTAAATTAAAATGTGGTAAAGTAAGTTTTCTATAGAGAAGATAGTGTACTTCAGTTGAAACCTGAGCAATTATTTCTAAGTCATGGCAGTTTTTATCACATTCAAGTTTTTCTAATTATGCCTTTGCTCATTCAAATCTTTGACATGCTTTTGAAGAAGTATGCTTTTGAAGAAGTATCCTTTGGAAGCACAATAGGAGAGTTAAAAGAATCTGAATTCTTAGTTGCAAGCAGTAAGTGGAATCAGACTAATGCAAGCAGAAAAGGATGTTTTCAAAAAGAATATAGTGCATTTTTAAAAGTATCAGAGTGGGATACCTGGGTGGCTCAGCCAGTTAAGGTCTGCCTTTGGCTCAGGTCATGATCCCAGGGTCCTGGGCTCGAGTCCTGCAGCGGGACTCAGAGGGGAGTCTGCTTATCCCTCAGCTATTTCTTCCCTTCTCTCTGATAAGTAAATAAAATCTTTTTATTTTTTTAAGATTTTGTTTATTTATTTGATAGACAGAGATCACAAGTAGGCAGAGAGGCAGGCAGAGAGAGAGGAGGAAGCAGGCTCCCTGCTGAGCAGAGAGCCTGATGTGGGGCTTGATCCCAGGACTCTGGGATCATGACCTGAGCCAAAGGCAGAGGATTGAACACCCTGAGCCACCCAGGTGCCCCAGTAAATAAAATCTTTTTTAAAAGAGTATCACACTTTTTTTTTGGGCGGGGGGGCTCCTAAATAATCAGGTCCAGACACAACAGATTAAGAGGCAGAATTTGTCTAATAACACAGTGCTGACACCATCGAGCACAGACCCAAGCTCATCTGCCAGTGTCAATGACAGTTGTCCTGCTTACGACTATTTCTACATGTATTGTGGAACAGGGATGGAATTCTCAACATCAACATCTGAATAGAGTCTGAGTATATTATTGTTTCTTTGGTGTATTTATCTCAGATTTGTAAGTCAGGTTATTTCATCTCATTGACAGATAATGGTCATGTATGTTAGAGCACAAAGGAAGGTGAGAAGGAGCTTAAAGGAGAAAGCAAGGATTGGACAGTTTGTATTCATTAGTGTAATGAAGACAGGACAGTGAAATTATCTGAATATAGTGTGTTTACATGCTGGGCAGCCACGAGTCATGATCTTTGTCCAAAGCGTGAGCTATATAACAAGGACTTTGTACACTGGATTTTCGGTCAATAGTAAATGGAAAGGCTTTAACCAAGGAAATAACAGAATTGTATTTTGGAAATAGCATGGTAGCAGAGAAGAAATTGGGTTGTATGGCATGAAATCATGAAAACAGAAACTTATTGCAAAAAGGTTTCCTTCAAGCACATTTTTAAAAAGACATATGTTTTTTTCTTCCCAAATCTTTAAAAAGTGCCTAGTGAATTCATGTTTATAAAGTAGCGCTAATTTAGTTCTCTTTCTTTTTTTTGAGACATCTTACTTGGCTCCATTTGGTTTTCAAACAAGAAACTTAGATTCTTTCTTTGTTCTTAGAAATAGAAATGTAACCACAATGCATCTAGACTACTACTTGAGTTCTATATTAATTTCCACAATTAGTTGCCTCCTGCATAATTTTTTTTATTTTTAAGTATGTTTAGACCTTTAGAAATGTTGCAAAAATAATAGAGTGTGTTCCTATATACTTTTCACTTGCTTTTCCTAATGTTAACATCTTATATGGAAATAATATAATTTTAGAAACCAATGCATTTAACCTTAATGCAAAACTCTCACCTAAACTATAGACTTTATTTGAATTTTGCTAGTTTCCCACAAATATATTTTTGGCTAAGGGTGGGGAGATCTATGAGCCAAATCAGGATTCCAAGTTGTATTTTGTTGTCATATGTTTAATATCCTTTGGTATGTAATCTATGATTCATTTTTCTTTGTCTTTCATGACCTTCACATTTCTAAAATGTCTAGGCCAGTCATTTCCAGAATGTCCCTCAATTAGCATTTGTATAATGTGCTCTCATGCTTAGATTTAGACTATGCATTTCGACAAGAAAAAAATGATGATGTGCCTTTCTCAATGCATTACATCAGAGATATGTACTATAGCTTTATCTTATTATTTGTAGTATTAATTTTGCTGATTGCATTTTTAGTGTGGTATCTGCCTTGTTCCTCCACTATTAACTTGCTATTTTCCCTTTGCATTTATCTTCCAAAATCCCTCAATTTTTTTGGCCATTAATACCCCTGTTCATTTTCCCCTGTTTCCTTATTTGTTTATTTTTTTGACAATTTCATTAAGACTTTTAAAGAAAAAGAGGTAAATATAGGCTCAAATAGCCTTCATCCAGCATTCATTGGGTGCCTAACATGAACCAGGCATAAAAGTAAATGAGACACATAAGATCTCAAAATCTATAAGGGACATAACTTCTAATGAAATATAGTGATTACAATGAAGTTTTATGCTCAGGATATTCAAATATTAGCACTCTTATGAGAAAGGTGTTTTATATACTCAGTGGAGACTAAAGATCTCATTTCACATATAGGAAATATTTCAATATTTACTGTGATAATTATCTTCCTTTAAATAGTGTATATCAAGAAACTTACTTAAGGGTGCCTGGGTGGCTCGAATGGTTAAGCATCTGCCTTCTGCTCAGGTCATGATCCCAGGGTCCTGGGACTAAGCCCCACATCAGGTTCCTGCTTAGCCAGGATCTTGCTTCTCTCTCTCCCTCTACAGTTTCCCATGCTTGTGTTCTCTTGCTTTCTCTGTCAAGTAAATAAATACAATCTTTAAAAAAAAAAATTCACTTAAAAAGAAATTTATTTATTCAAATACATTTACTGAGTGTCACCAGTTCCTAGAGTAATAAATCCCATAAATGTATGAAGTAATAAAATATTTTAAAATTGTTACAAATTCTTACAAGTTGGCATAGATTGCTAGTTAGAAGGGAAAACAATATGTTACTAGCTCTTGTTTACTTTTTAAAGATTTTACTTATTTATTTGAGAGAGAGGGAAAGAGCACAAGCCCGGGGAGAGGCACAGGGAGAGGGAGAAGACTCTGTGCGGAGCAGAGAGCCCAAAATGGGGCTGGATCGCAGGACCCTGGAATCATGACCTGAGCCAAAGAGAGAGGCTTAACTGACTGAGCCACTCACATGCCCTACCAGCTTTTGTTCAAACGATGAAAACAATAAATGTGTCCCAGTGTAACTTTATTTTAGTTTTTCTGAATGTGTATGAGAGATTATGTTTGTTTGTGTATGTGTGTGAATTTCCCTTGTATATTCTGGGCATCCTTCTATACTGAAGAAGATACAAAAGTCTATGAGCTCCTTCCCTCCAAAAACAATAACTACTCCTCTAAATTTGGTATTTAGTAGTATAATAAATAGTGATGTCTATGAAATATTTTTCATTAAGCTTTGAAGCTTTTAATTTCTCATTAAGCTTTTAAGGTTTTTGTTTGTTTGTTTGTTTGTTTTTAATTTTTTAGATGTGTATTTGTTGTGTAACAAATTACCACATACTCAGGGGCTTAAAACAATGACCACTTATCATGTCACAGTACTGTGGGTCACAAGTCTGGATAAGGTTTAAGTGGGCCTTTTATCAGGGTCTCACAAGGCTGCCATTAAAGTGTCTACAGGGGATGGAATAATATGAGGCTTGGAGCACTCTCCCAAGCTCACATGGTTTTTGGAAGAGTGTATTACCATTACCTTGTATTACCAGTGTAACTCTTGGAAGGTGCATCTTCAAGGGCAACAGGAAAAGCATCTCTTTTTCAAAAACTTTCTTGATTAGGTCAGATATACCCATAATAATATCATTTTTTATTAACTCTGAGTCAATTACTTAGTAATCTAATCATGGAAATGATATCATGTCATATTCACAGTTTTTCCCATATTTAAGGGGAAGGAAGTAAGCAGGAATCTTGTTTACCATCTTAGAATTCTACCTACCACATGGCACATGCTACATGTTTACTCAAAATTATTGTAAAATCAGATATTGCTTTGGAATAGAATTACTATTTATTTTCAATATTTGAGAATATAGCAATCAAATCCAAATAGCATTTATTTGTAAAAATGATGGTTGACTATAACCATCTGGGTACTCTTCTTAGTAAACTCGTATTTATATTTTTATTTATTTTTTCATTTAATTTCTTTTCAGTGTTCCAGAATTCATTGTTTCTGCACCACACCCAGTGCTCAATGCAATACGTGCCCTCCATAATACCCACCACCAGGCTCACTTAGTAAACTTTTATTTTAAAATTACTGGCTACTTGTTGAACACCATATAAGTTAAAATGTTAGAGTTTGAACCCAATATTACATAAGTGAGGAGGAACCATGGCAGTGGGTATAAAATCTTCTCTCAGCTTCTCAGCTCCTTGGAATGGCATAGTTGACTAGAGCCTAGCATTATTCTATAACAAAACTCCAGTCTTTCTCTCCACAGTGTATTTGCAGGAAATGTTAAAAGGAAAGCCTATGATCTTTATTATACTGCTCAGTCCATCAGGGACTAAGATAGGAAGATCAGAGAACAACAGAAATTTGGCGGGGTTCTTCTATACATACTATTGAGTTGACTACTGAGTTGAATTCAGACAAACTACTGCCCTTCTAAAGCCAACAGGATTGGTCAATAGTTTGTTAACTGGTTGTTGATTTTTTGCTGGAATAAGTTTGGCTACGTGTGTGTGATTTCTTTTTCTTTTCTTTCTTTCTTCTTCTTTTTTTTTTTTTTAGATTTATTTATTTATTTGAGAGAGAAAGAGAGTGCATGCATGAGGTGTGGTTTGGGGGTGAGGGAGGGGCAGAGGGAAAGAAAGAATCTCAAGCAGATTCCACACTGAGTGTGAAGCTGGACAAGGGGCTCAACCTCACAACCTTGAGATCATAACCTGAGCGGAGACCAAGAGTCTGACATATTAACGGCTGAGTCATCTAGGCATTCTATGTGTGTAATTTCAGCTCACATTTTTATTTATTTGACAGAGAGAGAGCAATCACAAGCAGGCAGAGATAGAGGGGGAAGCAGGCGCCCCGCTGATCAGAGAGCCTGATGCGGGGCTCGATCCCAGAATCCTAGGATCATGACCTGAGCCAAAGGCAGAGGCTTTAACCCACTGAGCCACCCAGGTGCCCCATCAGCTCACATTTTTGTCTCAAAATTTTTACCTCCAATTATGCTCACCTATCAGTCCTTTTATTATCAAATTTCTAAAATTTTCACTCAGCTACATGATGTATTTGCAATATTTTATTATATCAGTTGTAAAAAACTATTTAGAAGGTAGGTCAAAAACTAAATAGTGAAGCATGCAATACTCAGTTTTGCAGATGCTGTGAATATAATTTTTTAAAAAAATAAGTGGAGTCTAGATTTTAGATTTGGCATTGCTCTGCCTGATTGCTGTTTCCTCCTAGGGGAATAGACCCGTGTTCATTTTTTTTTTCTTTTTTTTGTATCTTCAATACACAAATCTTGGTAAACAGGAGAACTTTGTGAAGAAAAAGACAGGGAGGACAAGATGAAGGAAGGAAAAATGAATAAACTCTTGTGTACTTCATCTCTTTTATTTATTTTTATTTTTTCATCTCTTTTATTAATGGTCTTTTTAAAGACTTTTTATTTATTTATTTGACAGAGAGAGATCACAAGTAGGCAGAGAGGCAGGGAGAGAGAGAGGGAGAAGCAGGCTCCCTGCTGAGCAGAAAGCCTGATGTGGGGCTTGATCCCAGGACCCTGGGATCATGACCTGAGTTGAAGGCAGAGGCTTAACCCACTGAGCCACCCAGGCCTCCCATTAATGGTCTTTTATTTAACGAACTTGACTTCTCCTTAATGATTAATTTTATATTTAAATTCCTTTAAAATAGTCAAATTAAATTTGAAAATTAATGTTTGTAAATATGGTCTATAAAGGAAACCATAGTACTTATAAGACCAAAAATAAATATTATTAACTTAAATAATCACAGGAAACATAAAATAATCACAGTCAAGGTAAAAGGTATGAAAGCCCAACGAAGAAGTTGATGATTTAAAGACAGAGAAATGTTAGTGGCATTGCTGATGGTGAAAACTACATGTATTGATATTAGCATGAGGTCATTTTAATCCACATAATTTCCAGTCAGTATCTGGAAATTCAAAAATCTCAGAAGTTTTTGAGGAAAATAATGCCCAGTGTAATATATATTTGAATTAACTTTAATAGGTTATATAAACATATAAAATCCTTGAAGTATCTTCTTCATTCAGATTTCTGTTTGGAGAAATAAAAGTAAAAATATATAGCATAGTGTTTTCAAATGTTCTTTTTAAAGTATATCATGATGTGGTAAAGTTTATTTTTCTAATTTAGAAGAAAAGTATGCAATTACATCTGCAATCTCATAATAATCTTGGGATAACTGGTCCATCAACTTAGTCATTTACATGGGGCACACATAAATTCATTACTTTTAAGATGTAGTTGCAATGAACAAGCAAGCAAGGTACAAGACCTTTACTGAAAAAATTTTAATGAGATTTTTTAAACTGTAAAATGAAGATGTGAAAATAAGATGTGTTTTGGGAAATGCTATTAAATACCATTTAGGGTTTCAGATGTCTTAAATTACAGACCAATTACTTTTCACATTAATTTTTATCTTTTAACTTCTTATCTTCTTGGTGAGATGTTCACATCTCATGACTGAAACAAACAAACAAAAGAGAAAAAAACCCTCTCATTCTGGCAGTCACTGTGGTCTGTTGAAATTAATAAAGTTCCACTGTAAGCTTTAAATATAAACAAACATAGTCCCTTTCTTTATGAAATAGAATTAACTGGAAAAAATAAAGACCAGATGTTTCAAAGAAAAAGTAATATCCCATGTAATAAGTGTGATTTCCATTCTGACATAGTATGTCATTTGAGTAACACTAGAACAAGAGAAAATTATATTTTAAGGTCAGTCTTTGAAAATGCTAACATAATTATTTAATTTCAGGGCATATTCTCTTTTGGAAAGTGGATAGCACATTTAATTAAATTTAAACATTTTTTAACATTGTTACTTGAATGTAACAGAAATTATAGCAATTGAGATACCACTTTCAACCTCTTACAAAGAACTAATGTGAAAGTCCTAGCCACAGCAATCAGACAACAAAAAGAAATAAAAGTCCTCCAAATCAACTAGGAAAAAGTGAAATGCTCACTCTGCAGATGACATGATAGACTAGGTAGAAAACCTGAAATACTCCACCAGAAAATTGCTAGAACTGACAAATGGCTTCAGTAAAGTCACGGGATACAAAATTAATATACAGAAAACTGTTGCATTTCTATATAACAGTAAGGATGCAGCAGGAAAATAAAGAATCAATAATCAATCCCATTTACAATTTCACCAAAAACAATAGGACACCTTCGGAATAAACCTAACCAGAAAGGTAAAAGACCTGTACTCCAAAAACTATAATACACTGGTGAAATATATTGAACAGGACACAAAGAAATGGAAAGATATTTTATGCTCATGGATTGGAAGAACAAATATTGTTAAAATATGTATAGTACCCAAAGGAATCTACACAATAAATACAATCCCTATCAAAATACCACTGGCATTTTTCACAGAGTTAGAACAAACAATCGTAAAATTTATATGGAACCATATAAATGCATAGGCAAAGCAATCTTAAATTCTTTTTTTATGGTTGGGTAATATTCCATTGTATTTATATAACACAATTTCTTTATCCATTCTTCAGTCAATGGACATTTGGGATACATGTACACTGGGATACATGTATTCCTTTAAGTTAATATTTTAGTATTTTTGTATTCTTTGAGTAAATGCCTAGTGATGCAATTGCTGGATCATAGGGTAGTCATATTTTTAACTCTTGTAGGAAACTTTTTACTATTTCCAGAGTGGCTACCCCAGTTTGCATTCCCACTAACTGTGCAAGAGGGTTCCCCTTTCTCTGTATCCTTGTCAATAGCTGTTTCTTCTGTTGTTGATTTTAAACATTCTGACAGGTGTGAGGTGATATCACATTATAGTTTTGATTTATATTTCCTTGATAATGAGTGATGTTGAGCATCTTTTCATGTGTCTGTTGGCCATCTGGATATCTTCTTTGTAAAAATGTTTATTCATATGTCTTCTGCCCATTTTTTAACTCGATTATTTGGTTTCTGAGTATTGAGTTTGGTAAGTTCTTTTTTTAATATTATTTTTATATCTTTTAATTTAAAATTTAAAACTGTCCAGTTTTCTTAACACCATATTGTTTTTTCCCCCTTGAATAGTCTCCCCTGCTTTGTTGAAGATGAAATGACAACATAGTTGTGGGTTCATTTCTGGGTTTTCTCTTCTGATCTATTTGATCTCTCTGTCTGTTCTTGTGCTCCTACTGTACTATTTTGATCATTACAGCTTTGTAATAGAACTTGAAGTCCAGAATTGTGATGCCTCCAGCTTTTCTTTTCTTTTTTAAGAAAAGAATGAAATCTTGCCATTTTCAATGATATGGAATGGAAATGGTCCATATTATGCTAAGTGAAATAAGTCAGAGAAAGACAAATATCATATGATTTACTCATATGTGGAATTTAAGAAACAAAACAAAGAAGCATAGGGAAAAAAGAAAGAAAGGAAAACTAAGAAAAAAGATTTTTAAAAGATTTTATTTATTTATTTGTCAGAGAAAGAGTGAGCACAAGCACAGGGAGCAGTAGCTGAGGGAGATCCAGGCTCTCCACTGAGCAGGGAGCCCCACTCAGGACCCTGGGATCATGACCTGAGCTGAAGGCAGATGCTTAACTGACTGAACTACAAACTGATATTTGCCAGAGGAGAGGTTGGTGGGATATAGGTTAAATAGTTAATCATGATTAAGGATTAAGGAGGGCACATGTTGTAATGCTGTTAAGTAACTGGAATTTAAATAAAAAGAAAGAACTAATGCACTTTTTTCGTTATATTCATCCAATATAGTAAAGTAAAATTTCATTTCCCTTTAGGCTTCATTTCTGTTTTTAGTTTCATTTTAATATTTTTAATATTTCTGTGAGAAATATTAAAATAATTCTGATTTGGATGATAAATTATATGGTCAATCTTATTTTTAAAATATACTCATCTTGGCTTGAGTGTTTTCAATAATATGTCATAAAACACATTTGTCTTCAATGCATTTTATAAAATTCCTTAAAATAAATATTAATAAACCTATTTAAATTGAAAATCAGCATTGGAGTTTTCCTAACTGTATAAGGGTGGTTTGTCAGCAAGGATTGTCTTTGTGCATTTATTTATATGGTGGGCAGTTTTTCATAAATATGCCTTTCTAAATATATGCTAAAAAAGTTTTAATACATTTATTTAAAAATTTGTAGGAACAAATGTGTGTTGAAATTAATCATATTTCAGTGTTTCCAAATTGTTTTGCACTTATTAGGTTAAACAGGGTAAAACAGAGAAATATTAACAGGTAGATAATTATAGCCATTAGAAAAGTTGCAGTGGATCCTGTGATATGCTTTCCAGGAACTGAGAACCTAAATGACTCCATTAATACATCCTTTGGCAGTTCTCCAGTCTTCAGTGTTCAAGTCAAAATGGCTCAAGTCAAGTTAGAATGTGGATATTATTTAGAAAATGTCCTCTTCTTGAAGTCTTTCCATATAGTCTCTTTCTGTGACTCTTAAGACCCTTAGTGTGGTAATGCTGAAAGAATTGCGACTAGTGATATAGTTCTAAAAGAAAAAATGGCAACTTTCCGGTTGGATTTTAACCTACACAGGCAAAGAAGTATATGATGCCGCATATCTCAGTTAACTAGGGTGAATTTGGAAATATGTGCTACATTCTATCATCCCCTCAATGTCAGTCATCATACCTAGTAGAAAGATGAGGCCCAATGTGAGGAATCTAAATGTGAAATCTTGTTAATTCAGCAGTTCCTAATGGCCACATCCAGGTTTTGTTCATACTAACAAGTACCTAAAGTGGTATGGAAATAAATATTTTCTGGATTGAAGAGTTTGATAATTTTAAAGTCACCCTCAAATGAATCACTAGCAGGAATATTGAAACCGGTACTAATAAAAGAATATAGTATTGGGGTTAATGTAGAGCATGAACCCAGCCGTAATACCTGGCTCGCTAAAATGTTAACCCAGAGGCTGCTGGGGCTGAACGGAGGTTTTGAAGAAGGGCGTAGGCCTTAGAATGCTGAGACCTGTGTGACCCCTAGGCCATTGGAATGCCTCAGGGAGTTGCCTTCCCAAAGTTTACTTAGCCCAGATAGCCACCCTGTGATCTAAGATGTATGCATGGTCCCTTAGGCTATGTTTAAGAGAATGCATAGAACATGCAGATTAGCATATAGTATCTTTCCTGTAGGCAGATCCTCCCAGTTTCAATAAGACACATTATCTTCCTCTCTGAGTGTTTACCCCCTGGCCTTCTCCTCTTTTTCACAGCAAAGTTGGGAGTAATCTTTCATCCCTCAGTACAGGGATTGCTGGACATTCCTGGCAAGTGGTGACCAGGCATGATTTTATAAGGACACTGGTGTGAGACTGAAAGTCCGCTATCTCCAGAAAACCAGTTCCTATGCTTTGCCTTTATCAAGTCTTTGTCGACCCTTAATCCCATATGGGCATGTGTTTTAAATCTTTGTAAGGTTCTAACAAACCTCCCCAAGATTTAAATCATGAAAAAATTCTCATTGACTAATTAGGCTTTTTTGTTTGGTATGTTGCCGTGTAGTGTAAGGTCATCAACACTCAATATTCTGGTTATTGTAGTGTTTCCTGTATCACAGAAATAACTGAGTTTCCTGTCAATAGCATAATAAAGAATCCCCATATTAGATCATTAACAATAGCCATTTTTTGATTTGCATCATTTATAATTGTTCTTATTCTCTTACAAAATGAGCTTCATCTTCAAAGAGATTCATATATAGGATTTAGGACAAATACGATTTTTGTTATCTTTAAAAAACTGAAAAAAAAAACCTAAAAAACTGAAAGGTCTTAAAACTCCAGAACTAACTAAATTTGCATTCAAATTCAACAAGAATTAGTAATGTGGACTAAATGAGCTAAAAGATTAGTAGTTTTGTGACTTTTATTTAAAACATTGCTGATTCTCTAATGTTTGATCTTCCAGATTAAGAAAACATTCCCTTAAGATATGAATGATTTACAGAAATGTGATAAAATATTTGTAAACAAAAGCATTTAGGTAAAGCAGTACTTGGGGCCCCTCAGCATTTGTTGTGGCCTATTGACTATGATGATTTATGTGAAAAACGAGCTGCTCAATCACTTAGCAGGAGTTCTACAGTTGCTAATATGCTTCAGGGGAGAGGTCCATACTAACTGTAGGGCAACGAGTTCTTATGGACCCTCAGTTCTTGAACAATGCTCTCTTCATGCAAAATGAACTTGGGAATGGATTCCTGATCAGGGCACTCCTCAAGGCTCTTTGCCTCCATTAAGCAGAGCCCCCAAGAACACTTTATGGAATTTGTCAATAAATTACAGCAAGCTATTCCGAGAAAATCAGTCATAATAAGGCTATTATTGAGAAAGCATTTCTACCCTTAAACACATGATACAAAAACAAAAAGCGGGAAATATGGGTCCTGTAGCACAATTACAGAAACCATTGATTAACTCTTTTTAATTTAAATTCTGCCAAAGAAAAGCATTTTAAACCACACTTCCCACCAAAAACATGAGCCCAAGTACTCTGGAAGGACCCAAACATGGGCATTTGGCAGGGGCCAGAAGAACTCCTAGCATGGCAACGAGAAATGTTAAACATTACCATGACCCGGCACAGCCAGAATCCAGTCCCTCCAAGGAGGCAGCTGAATCTAGAAGAAAAATAATCACCCATCATGTGCCTGACTGGCACCCACAAGGCCAAATTCATGACCTGGGGAGATCTCAAGAAGGTGACCGAGAAAGCTGAGGAGATTCTATAATAGACCAGCAAGCCCTCTATTCTTGAAAACATGTTCTTGGCTATTGTGTCTACCCTTAACACCAGTTCTACCATGGCATGTATTCCTGTCTTTCTATTCCTGCCTCACGTTCTTTTATTGGGCCTATATATTCCCCCTCTGGAAGACTGTTACTTGAGCAGATACACTTTTCCCTATTTTTAACCATGCCACTATCCCTGTTAAGCTTACCAGAGGTTGGGAAGAATCCAAATCCATTAGCTTTCTGAATCAGGCATTATCTGACATCAGCCCACCCAAGTGCTCCTTGGGTCTACTCATTGCCTTGGGTCTACTCTTCCCAGGCATTATCACAGCTATCTCAATTATTCCTGCTAGTACTATGGCACCTGCCTCTCTCACGTGGTTCAGACTTCTGCCTTTGTGGATCAGCTGGCTCTTAATACCACAAGGGAATTTCAACTTCAACATACTATTGATCAAAAAAATATCAGTACGATGGGGCACCTGGGTAGCTCAGCAGGTTAAAGCCTCTGCCTTCGGCTCAGGTCATGATCCCAGGGTCCTGGGATCGAGCCCAGCCTCTGGCTTTTTGGTCTGCGGGGAGCCTGCTTCCTCCTCTCTCTCTGCCTGCCTCTCTGCCAACTTGCAATCTCTGTCAAATAAATAAATAAATAAAATATTAAAAAAAAAATATCAGGACATTTTCAACTAATGGAAGCTGCTATTGAATATCTTGGGGAAAAACAAGAAGCCTTAGCCTATTGGCAAGGCCTCTTGTGTGACTGGGCTGACAGATCCATCTGTGTTACCCCCATGCCTTGGAACCAGACCACACGTGACAGGGAAAAGATAAAGAAACAAATGTATGGATCACTCCATGATCATTTAACTTCTGATGTTCAGCAGCTAAAGGATTAGATGCTCAACTCATTGACGGTGGAGAAGGATCATAAGCTTCATAGAGAAGCTTGGCAATCTCTTTGCAACAATCTGCAGTGGCTTATCCCAGCCACATGGTTCTCCTGCCCAAAATGGGGATTCTTAGGGGCTGCTATTACAATAATTAGTTCTTCTTCTCATCATAGTCTTCAAAATTGGAATAAATGCCCTATCCACCGCCAGAGATGTGAAGCATATTTACACAGAGAAGTTGTCTCAAAAACTACTTGCTTCCCCTTGAAAGAAACAAAAAGGGGGAGATATTGGGGTTAATGTAGAGCATGAACTCAGCCATAACACCCAGCTTGCTAAAATGTAACAGAGCCCACTGAGGGCAGGGAAGATTTCAGAGAAGGACATAGGCCTTGGAATGGGGCAGGGAATTGCCTTCAGGAAGTTTTCTCAGCCAAACAGCTGCCCTGTGATCTAAGAGCTATTTTGCATTGTCCCTTAGCCCTTTGCATGGCCCCTTGCATCTTCTACAGGTTTTCATTTTGTATCTGTATGAGAATCATATTTTAAATTGGAGGTATTGGATGTTACTAAACTTTTTGTGGGGGTCATTTCACTATATCTATATATCAAATCATTATGCTGTACACAGGAAACATACAATGTTCTATGTCAATTATGTCTTCATTAAACTAGAAAAAATGGATCTTTTACCTGTTTCGGAGGTCTTCCACCAAGATACTGAAAGAATTAAACTCTGAGAGATGAGTAAACTCACTGGATAGGAGCAGTTGAATACTAGCACTATCACTTCTTGGTTCCCAGTGGTGAATCCCAAGTGGTACTAGAACCCATTTTTGTTTCTTTTGTTTTCTAATTTAAATTTTTCCTTTCTATAATGTGCTTTGATTTTAGTTTTGGGATTTTTCTTTTTGTTTAATTTTGGTAAGTCATTCCACGTTGATAGCAGCAACGATTGAAGTCTGAGTTTATATTCTGAATATTTGTTAAATGTAAGATTCATAGAGATCTATTCTCTGTTGGATGAAAGGCAATGAAGTGTCTGCTCTGTTGGTCTTTTTGTTTATTTTTTCCACTCAAGCTTAAATCAATTAAGAATCCTATGCCGACTGGGATATCTAGTCCAATGAATATTTTTGTGTTGCTGTATTTACATTTGACCCATGATGGAAATTATGGAATTGAAGCTCTAATATCTCTCTTTCATCTATGTGTCTATAATTCAAAGAAGACATTTGTCTTTCATTGAATGAATGTGTAATATTTTTGTTCTTTCAGGAGTTATTAATAACTTAGATGACAAGGCTTTTAAATTAAAAAGAGTTGGTTTGGAATGACTTAGGGAAATAAATAATTGTTTATATAAATTAGATATCCTAAAATTCCAGAAATATAAGGAAATTTAATCTCTAAAACACAAGTGTGCTTTAAATGTACTTTAACTTCTATAAGATGTAATTTAGAGATATATTATGAATCTATTCACATAAATTAAACTTTGGCAGACAAGGCTATTTTAATTACAGTTTAATAAAAACAGCTCAAAAATCAGCTCTATCTACTCTGATTTATCAGATATAATACCAATCTATTGGAATATGCTTTTCTTAAACATATACAGGTTCAGTGGTGAGAAAAAGTATCAATCACATTACTAACTTTTAATACTATGAAGAAACATTTATTTTTAACTAAATTGAATAAATATTTTTATTTGTTTTTTAATCTCAGTATTGATTATATTTTGTAATATGTCAGCTTAAAGACAATTTTCAGAATCTTTAGATAACTTGACACTTTGGCCTAATCTTAAGTTAACTAAGTAAACTAATACACAGAAGAAAGTTGCATAGTCATGCTAGGTCACACATGGGTGGCCAATTGAATTACAGTTTATCCTGCAGTAGCTGTTTGAACTAGCCTATTACTCTGGTCAGAATTGGTACCCTACTTTGGTGCCCAAAAGGCAGGGTTTACATTCTTTGGTGGTTAGGGAGATAGTATGCATGCTTTACTGATTGGATGTCTTCGCCTGGCCTGACTCCTCCTTGCATTCCAGGCTCTGTTATCTCCACCTGACCTGACCCGTCCTTGTATTTGGGCTCTGTTATCAGGGACTGGTGGACAATATTTTACTGGTTTTCCAGACTTGCTTTTAAGTAAGTTCCCCGGGGGGAGGGGCGGGCAGGGTCAGTTTAAGTTTTACTGCATAAACAACAAAATGGCTGTTTAATGGAGATGGAGTCGCTCTGGCTAAGTAAGCCCCTACAGGTATAATGAAAAAGAAATTTAAAAAAAAGAAAGAAATAGAACTGTGTATGTTGTTTGCATTCTGTTTTTTTGTTTTTTGTTTTGTTTTTAGATTTTATTTATTTATTTGACAGAGAGACACAGCAAGAGAGGGAACACAGGCAGGGGGAGTGAGAGAGGGAGAAGCAGGCTTCCCACTGAGCAGGGAACCCGACCCAGGGCTTGATCCCAGCACCCTGAAATCATGAACTGAGCTGAGGGCAGACGCTTAATGACTGGGCCACTTAGGCACCCCTGCCTTCTGGTTTTAAAAGAAAAGATGTGTGTGTGTGTGTGTTTGTGTGTGTGTGTGTGTACACATTTTGTCTTCAGATCCCTGCACATTGCTAGAAGTTTTTGACAACCTTCTTCCCTATTTATTTTTGTCTTGGTGGGAAAAATAATCATTATTTACCATGTTGAAACTGAAACAGAATTCTAAAATCTTTACCTACAGAGTTTTATAAAAACACTTATGTCAGTATTACGAACTCTCTTTACTTAATATTATAATTTTGGTGTGTACTTAGAATATCATTTGGTAGAATGTTTATATAATGTCTCAAGATTATTTTATGTTACACATCAAATTTTTCCTCAAAAAATTATGTTCTTCCTTTTTTATAAATCTGATTAAATACTCACTCTGATCTTTGAAATGAGTCTTAGTATAATTAGATAATTTTTTTCCTAAAATGCTTCTTGAAACAGCATTAGCATTTTTAGTATACCATAGAAACCTCATTTTTTTGGTCAATTTCTCTTGTCTTGTCATGACCCTTTTCAGAACTTTTACATTTGAAATTACCACTGATAAATTCATCACAGCTCTCTTAAGTCTCTGTCACCTAGAGATAGGATTTGTATTCCTTTCTTGCCTCTGTAAAGATTCTGTAATCAGCCATTGGCCTGGGTTTGTGTCTTAAGGAAAGAGCACAGTCTCATAGCCCTGTGGAAAGTGCTGGGTACGTCAAGATACTGACACTTCAAATAGTAATTCTTGGGATAAGGTATGGTGATGGTATCACCCAGAAAACTTTCAGACTGTTCAAGAGGACATGTGCAGGATTTCCCAGAACTTTTTATTCAAGAAGTAGACAACTTCATTGATTGAATTGATAGAAGATGATCATATTAACTTATTTGGTACATTGTGGATGTTACTTTAATGTTTTATTTTCCAAATATGTTAGGAAGTCCTTTGCTTCCTGTGCTATTAGGAAATCATAACAACTTAGTAGAATCTGTTTTCTAAAGTGAAGTGAAACATCTTTAAATGATATCTTATTCTAACTTACCTCTTTTCCCAAATCAGAAAAATCTACTTAAGTCTCTTTATATGCAGTATACTTTTTTGCAGAGATTCTTACAGAGTATTTCCTTTTTTATCAGAATATAATGGCAAAAACTAATTATGCAACCATGGCTTTGCCTGTAATATATTTGAGAATGATGCCCATTTAATCAGGATAAACTAAGGAACTAAGTTCTACTATATGGAGCCAATACTTACACACCCTCTCTGGAAAACTAGCATGGCTTGCAAAGTCCCAGGTTTTTTTTTTTTTTTTAACATTTTATTTATGTATTTTACATACAGAGATCACAAGCAGGCAGAGAGGCAGGCAGAGAGGCAGGCAGAGAGAGAGGGGGAAGCAGGCTCCCTGCTGAGCAGAGAGCCCAATGCGGGGCTCGATCCCAGGACCCTGAGATCACAACCCGAGCTGAAGGCAGAGGCTTAACCCTCTGAGCCACCCAGGTGCCCCACAAAGTCCCAGTTTTATAAGTGATGAGGAAGGTTACTTTCCACCTGACAAGGAACCTCAGAGTATTTCAGAGATCTTGAGAAGAAAGGAACTTTCCTAAATGTATAGGTATCACAGAAAAAATCTGGTAGAGAGATTTTCTTGAACGTGGCTTCCTAGAATCAAAAGAGCAAATAATGGAACCTTTTCTAAGTCCAGTCTGTTATAGTCAAGTCCTTATAAAAACTACTAGTAAAGCAAACCTGAGAAGACTTATATAATAAAAAAATATTCTGGCTGCATAATAAGACTAGCTTTAGATTGTAATCAGAATTGATCTTTAGGGGCACCTGAGTGGCTCAATGGGTTAAAGCCTCTGCCTTTGCCTCAGGTCATGATCCCAAGGTCCTAGGATCCCCCCAACCCCTGTCTGCCTACTTGTGATCTCTGTCTGTCAAATGAATAAATAAAATCTTTAAAAAAATTGATCTTTCATTGAAATAATTTTTAATTGCAAAAGGAGATCATAACAAGAATTGAAACAAACAAACAAAAAATACTATATATTTTTATCAGAAAGCTGCATTGTTTAGAACAAACCTTTTTGGTGATTCTGTCCTTTCTGTATGGGTGGGCTATTTTACAAATCTTGATGGTGTAGAAAACTTACAGCAGTGAAATATAATTCTCATCTATGGACATGCAAATCAATGATTTCTGATGGATGTTCAATTGACTTCTCCTTGCATGGAGAAAACCAGTTTTATGTCTATTTATATGGAATTTCAACTTTTCTTTGGTACACACAAATCTCTGCTTCCTGACTTCCTCTTTGAACGGATTATTTCACCTACCTATTTTCCCTATGAAATTGAGTTAAATAAAATCTTTAACACATGAATAAAAATGTATGAAGTAATTTTATATTTTCTTGTACAAATTAGAAACTAAAATTGATAAATGTTGAAATGACTCGGACTTCAAATTCCTTATTCTTCTTAGCATAGCACAAATGCCTCACATTTCAGTGAGCTTAATTGCCATAGACATCTTTTTAATAACTTTAAATCAGTTCTAATATCTTATCAAGTTTACACTTTTCAACCATCATTCTATTCTGAAGTGTATATCACCATTTACTGCATTGCACATTTGCCTATCTGGGTCTGTTAGCTGTCAAGAGTTCTCTGGTGATGGAGTTTGAGCCTCTGCAGGCAAGGCTGTATTGATGGTAAGAATCAGCCACAGAGATTTCTTCATTAAGGATCTTCCCCCTATGAGACTCTAAGACATTCTTTATCAAGTTCTAAGAAGGAATTGAACTTCATCTACGTGAGACCACCCCATTAGCAAGAGCATGAAGCTTGACATTTAAGGGGATTGTGTTCCGGAGGACTAACTAGGATTTATGTGGGAGGGAGGCAGAAGATTAGTTGATAAGTAGATTATAAAATGTATGCAAAGTTTTTCTTGTCTTCCAGAATCAAAATGTATCTTCCTGTTTTAATGGTTATCTTGATATTCACCTTTCATTATAATTTAAAATGCCAGAAGCCTTCAGCTAAAGTAATAGAGTGTTTTTGGCAATAGACAGCTGATTTTAAAATCACTTAATGGAATATAAATTCTATAAGGTTCTTTCTTTTCTTATTTTACTGAATTAAAATTCTAGGTTTTTTAGACTAGCAAACTTTCCTCTGTTTGCAATAAAATTCCCTTCTACTTCCCATATACATAAATGCTAAATAAGCTTATTTACTTCCAGACTTTGTGGCTATTACTATATCTCTAAATATAGCTTGTTCATAAAGCACTTTTCAAATCTAAATTTAATCTGAAAGTGATGAGTAAGATTTCACAAGATGTTCTGAATAACTGTACCTCAGCTGGACCTAATGCCATTTTACTACTTTGCATTGTTTTTAGTGCATATTCTAAATGAGTCATTTCTTGAGCTTCTGCTCAATAATTTCTAAAAGAGTTCAATTAAATTATGCACAATTTAAGTTCTTAGTATTCCAATTACTTTTTCCTTAGCAGTTTTAAATTTCATAACATCTATAGAGAAAAAGATTGAATTAATCTGTATTTCTCCCAGAAAAGTTGAATTTCATGTCTTTATGTTGCTCATGTAGTTTGTTTAATTCTCTTTTTGGCCAGGGAAGCACTTTGGTGTCATCAGAAAATAACAACAGCCCAAGAAAGCATCTATCAATTTGCAAATTGTCAAGGCATTCTGGTCACTGGAGTGTGAAGGTTGGTGGAAGGAGGAAGCATGATTGCTGGTTACAGTTGTGTTCAACACTATTTTAATATTGAGAATCACAGCTGAAATACAAGTTAGTTAACTTACTGAACTTAACTCTAGCCTTTGGGTTCAGTATTGGAGATAGAGTTCTTAAGTGCTTACATTGATTCTACGGTTTTAATTAGACTTGGGACCATTTTCTAGGTTCTCTGAATAAGAAGTGGTGGTCTGAGTCAAAGTTGATATGGTTGATGTATTTTCCTCATAATTATCTATGAGCTAATATCAGAGCCTTTGTTATTTTATTTAACTATTAAACAGAGCTATATAATAATAATGAGTTTTATTTGTCTTAAAATGCATGATGCTTGCCTTTCACTTAAAAATAAATTTGTTCACTGTAATTTTATTCATCCAAGATGGTAGGTAGAGGCCATTAAGAAAGAAATTAAGAAATACCCATGTACCAAGAATGAATGGCTGAATTATAATATTTTCTTTCTTTCTTTCTTTCTTTCTTTCTTTCTTTCTTTCTGATGCAAGGTGAGAAAAAAGGAAATTGGTAAGAGTGAGTATCTTTTATAAACTTTGTTTTGAAAATATTTGCAATGACTTTTGACACCAACTACCAGAATCAAACCAAACTTCATAGTCCTTCACCGGAGGACTACCCTCACTTCACACACCAGCCACCAGCTGTGAGTTCCTAGGGTCATCCTCACTTCAAATAATCTGGCCCCAAATTTGAGGGTTTCCACTACCTTCTCTTCTTTGTTCATTCACAGGACAGCATATATAAGACAGAAAACCACTATGGTTATGATTACCGTTTTCCTATAGAAAGAAGATATGAATTAGAATCAGCCAAAAGAAGTGATGGATAGGAAAAGGTCTGGGAGGTTTCCAAATGCAAAAGTTTCCCTTGTCCTCTCTCTGTGGAATGAGGATATACAATCATCCTGGCATATAGATGTATGACAATAAACAAAGGATTCCCAAGTAGTGAAGCTCACCCAAGTTGCAATGTTCAGAGTTTTTATTGGAGTTTGATTACACAGGCATTCTTAATTGAATCATTGGCCACATAGTTGATTTCAAACTCCAGTGCCTTCTCTCCCTAGAGGTCAAACTGATATCACCTGACTCAAAGCCCCAACCCCTGATCACATGGCTGGTCTCTCTAGCATGACCAACCCCCATCCTGAATTATCTTGGTGGCATATGATACCAAGGGACTCACCATGAATCACCTTGCTAGTATATACCACTAAGAATAAGAAAGTCTCTACTGTCACTCAGGAAATTCCAAGGATCTGGAGGCTACCTCCCAGTAACAAGGAACAAAGACTAGCCAGATTCATTATTACATAGGGATATCTGATTGAGCTAAGCAAGAGAAAATCATAATGCAGTTTTATGAGGCCTTAAGCTTTTTAAAATCAGTAAAATGTCTCAAGTCTTTAAGACATAACAAGGTTTGTTTCATTTATGTGATTCCAAAATTACAGAGGCCACAAACTCTAAATAGAAGTTTTGGTATGAGAACAAGCAACATCTTCTGTTTCTCTCTCTTACATGTTATTTAATGTTATTTAATCATCTAAACTATATATATATATATATATATATATATATATATATATATACACACAACAAGTAACACTTAATGTGTTTTTTGGCAACGGGTTCACTATTAGAGGAACCTATAGCTTTTCCTTTCGGCCATACCTACAACTATTATTGTTCTAAAGGTAAAACCAACATGACTGCAAGCCAACTACAACTTCTCCCCAGAACCAGGCTTGGATTGAGTTTCTGTAGTTCCTAGAAAGATGTTCAGATACCATTCTACAAAGTCAGCATCATATTGTATTTTTTCCTGATGAATAATTTTTATTGTATTTTTATGCACATTGGATAATAACTCTCTTGATTGAAATGATTTTCCTGCTTCTCCTGTGGAAAAGCTGTTTTCCTAAAATTGAAAATGTTTTTCATATTTCTCTCCACTAATTTGGGACCCTGCTCCTTTACCTTCATCCTATGGCATTTCTCAGATGACTCTCAGACATGTATTTTATCCCTCTATGCTTCAATAGAATCAACTAAAGCATTTGAAAATGACACACGTTGCATAATTATTTTCTATGAATGGATCTACTTTGCATTGAATTATCAATTACCTGAAGACTGATTAGGTCTTAAAATTTAGTATTTTCCATGGAAGAATAAGGAAAAACACATAAAAGAAACCGCATTGATATGTATTTGTTTCTCCTGGCTACTCCCAGTGGGTTTGTCTATTTCTTTCAAGTAAAATTATTCATAAGACCCCTTTTTGAACTATGGGAGAATTTTAAAGAATATCATGTGTTCACTAAGATTCATATTCATAATTTTATGTGGACTATATATACCTTTACTTGGAAATTCCTCTTGGAGTTATAAAAGAAAGTCATGGTCCACTTTTATTCAGAGCTGAGTGAATCAGGGGTATGGAAGGGGCATCTGCAGACACATTCTCAATAGTTGCATGTATTTATTTAAAGAAGATGAGAAGATAGGTCAAGTTCTCCCAAAGGGAGGTAGCTCTTGGTAGAATCTGGTATATAAGATTTATAGGTTTATTGGTACTAGTCGCCATTAAGGAAGCATTGGAGACTGAACTTCAAGGATTAATGGCCTTCCATTAGGTTTTCTGCATCTCATTTCTTGATAATTCACTCTGCAATTTTTATGGTTTATTATCCTAGAAGAGATTGCTTTCCAACTCAAAACCCTTTATAATGTCCATGTCTACCAAACAAACCACAATACAAACATCAGAGCCCTCTAAAAATCATCCAAAAAATAACTTTGAGTTTGGAACCATGCATATTTTTTGTGTATTGAAGAGTTTAGCAAATGGTATGCATATGGATTATATTGCTCATTTAATCACCTGTGTCTATAATGTCCATGCTACTGTGTCTCATATCCAGCTGCTAAGATCCAGCTTTCCTTCAAGATCCAGTTCAACCATCATCTTCTTCAGACAGACTGCTATGAACCCTGGCCTCTTCCTTCAAACCATAAAAAAAGGGCTTCTGGAATGTTGGTAAAGAAGGGGGCTTGCAGTGGCCATTCATATACTTAGAAACAGTGGAAGATTGTATCTCACACTGCCATGGAAATATTTTAGCATATTATTCAAAATGCCAATGATAATATTTCATTGAGAACAAAAATGTATATGTGACTGATAAATGCTGTACAACTCTTAAATATAATGAAACTTTTTCACTAGCAACCAAACTCATTTTTCTATGAAGTGACATATAATTATATTCATTTTATGACATTTTTGTGCTTTCTTTAATAATATGTATGAGTATATTATATAATAATATGTATGTGCCTATCATTTTCTTCTATTATTACTTCCCCTGTTTCATTATTATGTAATATACATTAGTATGGTACACTTGTTATAATAAATGAACCTGTACTGAGACATTATTATTAAGTGAGGCCTATACTTTATTCAGATATCCTTAGCTTTTACCTAATGTCTTTATTCTGTTCCAGCATCTTATCTATGATATGATTTTATATTTCATTGTCTTACCTTTTTTCAGAGCTCTGTGATTATGACATTTTTCTCAGATTTTCCTTGCTTTGATGACCTTGACAATTTTGTAGAGACTTGGGCAGGTATTTTCTCTCTCAGTTGATGTTTTCCTTATGGCCAAACTGCGTTCATAGTTTTCTAGAAGGTTGATCCCATAGAAAAACTGCTGTCTTAACTCATTATATCACATCTAGGCTGCATACTAGAAGCATGACTTCTTAATTATTGGTGCTTGTCAGATTTCTCCATTGTAAAGTTACTTCTTTTTCCCTTTCTATACTGTACTCATTGGAAAGATGTCAAGATGCACAGATCTCACTTAGGAGTGGGGAGTTCTGTACCAAGTCCTTGAGAGCAGACTAGTTTCTTAGATCACTTGGGATTCTTCTGGATGAAATATTTGTCTGGATGAAATATTTACTCAGTCATTTACTTGTGTCAACATGGACTAATGGAAATTTATATTAAACTTTAGATTTTAACACAGCACTATATTATTTCTTTTGCTCAACTTTTTTCAGCTTTGATCACTTGGAATTTTTTCAGTTAGCTCCTGTGTCTCCTTAATATATTTCGTGTGTGTGTGTGTGTGTGTGTGTGCATTTATTTAACATTTCCTTACTTTCTGGCAATGCAAGGTGCTCCAAGCTCACCTTGTATTTTTTCTGCTCCCTTTTGGGAACCAGCCATCACCCAGGAGTCCTAATTCCTTTTACTGGAGAATAGTATTAGAAACCGAAATCTTGTATCTAGGTATACTCACTGCTATTATCATGTTTGTTGTTTCCGGGTCTTGAGAGCTGGTAGATCAAAGAAATACAGGAGTATATACTAACCCATTCATGTCCACATAAAAAGAATATAAACATGAGTTACTCTGATTCATGTGGTCATAACTCACTGTAGCCTTCTCTTGATTATCTATTAACTTCCCACTTCAACATTAAGAAATATGGTCTCTACTATCTGTCATCCATTTATTTAATTGTTCTAATTCATTATACATATAGAGTGGTTTCAGAATTATTAATAGATACCATATGGGAAACAACTTTATCAACTAGAGGACAGTGCTTTGTATTGTTTCTTTAGTCTTTACTCTAACTCCATGCATTTAAAAACTTGTTTAGTTTGGTACCATTTCTCTCTGCCATTTTCAGTGAGATTGGTTCTTATATTTGCAACAGTTAGATTGTTTCTCCACAGTTTGCATTTCATCCAGAGATTTTTATGACCTCCCAAGTGACCTTTTAATTTGCAGAAAGCAAGATTTACTCTTTTGTTATGTAAAGTTTCACAAGTTTTAACAAATGCAATGTCACATACCACTACTGTATCAGACAGAATAGATATACCACTCTAAAAAAATCCCCTGTGCTTTTCCTATTCATATTTTGTGTGGTCCTGGGTCCTGAACTCCTGGGGACCATTGATCTGTTTAGTGTCTCTCTAATATTGCTTTTCTCCCATGCCCATCTTTCTTTCTTTCTTCTCTTGGTGGGTTTATTTACCAAGCTGAAGAAGTTCCCTCTATTCTTACTTTGTTGAGATTTTGTATTATTAATGGGTTTTGGATTTCGTCAAATGCTAGCCCTATATCAACTGATAAAATCATATTATTTTTATTTTTTAGGCTATTTATAAAGTGGATTGCATTGATTAATTTTCAAATGCTAAACCAGCCTTATATAGCTAGAATTAATCCCACTTGGTCATAGTGTATAATTCATTTTATACATCATTAGATTTGATTTGCTCATGTATTATTGAGGATTTTTATATTTATGTTCATGAGGGTTAGTAATCTGTAGTTTTCTTTTTTTATAAGGTCTCTATCTGGTTTTGGTATTAGGGTAATACTCACAGAATGTGTTAAAAGTGTTACATCATGCTTGTATTTTCTTGAATATATTGTGGACAGCTAGCATTATTTCTGCCATAACTTTTGACAGAATTCTCCAGTGAAAACACCTAGGCATAGTGATTTTTATTTCTGAAGATTGTTGATTGATGATTTAATTTCAAACAATATTATAGGTCATTTATTTATGCTTGTGTGAGTTGAGATAACCTGTGACTTTTAAGAATTTGGTTGTATTACCTAAGCTATCATATCTGTGGGCATATTTTTGTTCTTACATTTCTTTATTATCCTTTTAATTTCCATGGGGTCAGTAGAGATGATGTGTGTATATATTTATGCTGTCTTAACTCAGCCTTCTCTGGGAGCCTTCTCTAGTTCAGAGCAAGTAGCATAGAGTTCTGCATTTTGTCTATTGTGCCATTGCATTTGGTCCTACCATCAAAAACTTTTTTTCTTGCCTGCCCTGATTTCTCTCTCTCCTTCTACCATTCCACTTAACTGTTTTATATTACCTAACAGATTCTTGAGACTCTGTTCAATCTTTTCAAATTTTTCTTTTGATATTGATCTATCTTCAAGTTTATTTACTCCCTTCTCTATAATTTTTCATTTGTTTTAAAGTTCATCCAGTGCCTTTCAATTTCATATATTGTATGTTTCGTCTCTAGACTTTCAATTAGGTTTAAAAAATATCTTTCTATTCTATTGATGAGATATCCTATCTTCTTATTGAGATAAAATTGACATATAGCATTATGTTAGTTCAGGTATACAAATAATGACTATATATATATATATATATATACATATATATATATATAATCAACACAATAAGTCTGGTTAATATCTGTGAACAAACATGGTTGCAAATTCTTTTCTTGTGATGAGAACTTTAAAAATCTACTTTCCTAGCAACTTTTAAATATACAATGCAGTATATATACAATGGAATATTATTCATTCATTCATCCAAAATGAAATCTTGCATTTCAAAGTGATGTGTATGGAGCTAGAGTATATTATGCTAAGTGAAATAAGTCAGTCAGATAGAGACATACCATATAATTTCATTCATATGTGGACTTTAAGAAACAAAACAGATGAACATTCAGGAGGGGAGAAAGAGAGAAAGAGAGGGAAGCGAACCATAAAGATTCTGTTATAGAGAAGACACTGAGGATTGATGGAGAGAGGTGGTCAGAAGATGTGGTAAATGGATGGTATGTATTAATGAGGGCATTTGTGATGAGCACTGAGTATTACATGTAAGTGATAAATTATGAAATTCTACACCTAAAACCAATTTTACCACATATGTTAATGGACTAGAATTTCAATAAAAACTTCAAATAAAAAAAGGAAAACAACATACAATACAGTATGATTAGCTATAGTCACCATACTCTATATTATTACACCTGGAGGGCTTCTTTATTTTAAAACTGGAAATTTGTATCTTTGATCATCTTTACCCATTTTGCCATATATTGGTGGGCTTACTTGTGGACTCTACTCTGTTCCATTGACCTATGTGTCTGTTTTTATGACAATACCATACTATTATGATTATCATAGTTTTGTAAAATAGTTTGAAATCAGAAAGTGTGATGTTTCCCACTTTGTTCTTTCTCAAGATTGCTTGTGTATTTGGGGTCTTTCATGGTTCAAAAAACCCCTTGAATGTCATTACCGCTGAAAAATCATTGTCCAAAACCCTCAAAGAATTCACAATAGATAGAAAACGCACAGATGCAATAAATTTAAAAAGTATTTCATAAATAATCTAATGTAAATAAACGTCAAAGGATTCACACTAGAAAGCACTAAGGCACTAACACATTTCAGAAATTACTATAAATCAGAGTATTTATTATATAAAATAATTGAAAGCCAAAAGTATTAGATAAAATCAACAAGAAAATGGATGTTTCAGCAGGTAAAATTATATTCAATGTATACTTTTTTGTATTAATGTTACTTAAGATTTTTGAAAAGTATTATTGATATTTCAAAATATCTGGCTTTTTTCAGTAAAGAAAAACAAAACATAACCATACATAGAAATTTAATCTATTTTTAAATAATGATATCCACTTTTTAAAATGAATTTAATGTTAATGATTTGATGTCACCCCTATACCTGATAAGCTCTCTTGAATAATGATTGCTGTGTTTGGCTTACTTTACTAGATCAAGTATTGGGCATTGCTAATTGTTATGTCAAGTGATTGTGGATGATCAAAAATTAGTGGGTTGTTTCTAAAATGGAAATATAGGCTGTAGAAGTCAAGTACAGAAATTTTAAAACATGAATTGAAATTGGCTGAAAAATCCTGTCAAAGATTTTAATTATTTGGTTTGAAACTTGACTATTTCAATTCATAAGCTATTTATAGAAACATGTCTCCTATTCATAAAGAATGAAAGTCTTGGAATTCTGATTTAATCTCAAGCTTCAGTTAGACTCCAAAAGAATACAAAATGGAAGTGACTAACATCTCCTTTCTTACTGGGAAGATGCTCTCAGTTAATATCCTATATATACCTAACTAATGTTGGGAACCAAAATTACCACAATCTATATTCTGTCCACTCTAGTATTTGTAGTTACCAGATGCTCATTAGATTTCCGATGGCTTTGATTATAAGGATCAGCTCTAGGAATTTTTATCATGATATCCCTGACTTCTATCTCACCATTAATGGCTTGGACTTATAGCAAATTGATTTCTTGTAAACATTTCATGATTGTCTAGAACATAGTAAGGACTGAGTTAAACCCCTTTGAAAGAATAAATGAATGTATGCCTAGATATGAGCAGAAGAAATTCATATTCATTCCAGCTGTTTCCAAATAAGCTGTCAGTGAGATTTCATTGTTTCTAGCATCAGAGCTGATGCTAGAATGTCTATTCAAGTGAAACCTTAGGTTTCTGTGTGATTCTGAATGAAGGATAAAGAACTACTGCAATCCAGGACAAAAGAGCATGAAATGTTTTGAGAGGGTCTGGAAGTTAATAGACTGAAATAATATCCATAATATTATGAGTATATACAATTATTAATGGAAAATGTAACTTTTTCAGATTCTGAAACAGATGTATCAAATAAAAAAGTCCTTAAGTACCACATGTTTATGAAATATGTCTGACTTCTCCACTTCACATATTATTTTATAAACATCAATGAGAAATTTTGGTTTTAACTGAAGGGGAACATATGTAAGAATGCACAGAACATATACGAGGTTGAAAATAAAATTTGTGTGCTTTTTAAAGCTTAATTATTTCTTTAGAAATTCAAACAATTTTTTTTAAAAATGAATGTACATATAAAATGTGATTATCTATGGATTTAATTGTTCTCTTGGCACTTTTTGCTCTGATATCTAAGAACCTTGACATAGGCAAATTTTTAATAGTAAATGAAAAGTCAGATTAGAGTAAATGAGCAAATATTCAAAGAGATGATCCTAGTATATTCACATGACCCTTGCCACTGTTTCCAAAACTAATGTAACCATAGTGATTAATGCTAATCTACATATGCTGGGCTTCTGTTTATTGCTGGAAATACCCAGTGTGTTTGCTACAGAAATTGGCCTTGATACATCAAGAAATAAAAAGACTAATAACCTAGACAAATTATTTTAATGCTATGCACTAACATCTGATTTTTCAAAAAATGCTACAGCCAACATAATAGTTTTGAATAATAATCTAATTTTAGAAATGAACTAAATAAAAATATTCATAAGATACTATCAAAATGTTTGGCAAGATGTGATTTTCCTATATAATACGAACAAGGTAAATAATTTATCTGATTTTCAAAAGATGTTTTGAACTCTAATAATCATGTACCTGTATATTACATCATCATTTCTCAAGATTCTGAATGCTTTGTTTCCTTTATATAGATCTTTATAATTTCAGATACATAAACTTATTTGATCATTACAAAAAGTCTATGAGTTAAACAGAAGGGAAATCATTTTCATCACCCTTCTTTCCCTATTCTGTTGGTTAGGAGATCAAAACTCAAAAAAAAAAAAAAAAAAAAAAGTAGGTGATGTTTCTATGGTCAAACATTGATGAAGCAAGCATCAAAATTAGGTTTTCTTTTTTTTTTAAGTACAAAAATGTAGGAAATAAGTTTAAGGTTTTAAATAGTTATTAAAATAATTATCTGAATATTATTATCAATCATGTAAGTGGCTTGCTAAATTTCACATATTTAATCTTTTTTTTTCCCATCAGTTATTGGGCCAAATGATCTTTGTAAGTCATATATAGTTGGAGAGACATAAACAGTGTCTGATTGATGGTGTTTCCTAAAAACATTTTGTTTACCTCATTTCAAGGAACAGGCTTATGGCATGGTGCTTTATCTTAGGTTCCCTTATTCTTCCTACTGTTTTTTACTTGAAATAGAAATGTGATGCCTAATAAAAGCAATCTTTTTATGAGCATGAGGGTGGGAATAAAGGTCAATACATTAAATACAGTGAAGCTGAAATATTAAATGTTAGATTCCTCACCCGGAGCAAATATTAGAATATTAGCAGAAGAAAATTCCAGAAATAAGGACCAGAACCATTCTTAATTTAGTAAAGTACATCAAATTACAAATTCTAAAAGTTCATGGGGCACCTGGGTGGCTCAGTGGGTTAAGCCGCTACCTTCGGCTCAGGTCATGATCTCAGGGTCCTGGGATCAAGACCGGCATCGGGCTCTCTGCTCAGCAGGGAGCCTGCTTCTCTCTCTCTCTCTCTCTCTCTCTCTGTCTCTGCCTGCCTCTCTAGTTGTGATTTCTCTCTGTCAAATAAATAAATAAAATATTTAAAAAAAAAAAAAAAAGTTCAGTGAGCCCAAAGAGGATTGTTGGTTCAAAACCTTCTTGGAGATTCCCAACTATAATCTGAAACTATCCGCTGTACCAGAGGGCAGGGAGAAACTGTAGAAAGAGGCAGGTCCCTCCAGGTTGGTAGGTAGCAGTTCTAATGAGCAAAAGGAACTTACATACAAGGCTTGTTTTGGACCATAGCCAAGTGAGTGGATCCTTCCCCCCCTTGATAAATCTCAAAAATTTATAAAGAGGCCTTCAATGGGTTTAGTCACATATACTATGTAGATGTTCTCAGCCACATCACTATCTCAAGCTATGTTGTGAGATATAGCAAGCTCTTGGAGCAAGAAAGAAAAGTAGAATCAACATTACAAGGGCAGAGAAGGGGTGAGGAGCCTCTGAGTGTCTGGGTCCAGCTCACAGGTCAATTGGCAGTCACATCTTTTTTATGAATTTCCCTAACAAGGGTAAATAGGAAACAGCTATTTCTGGGACATTACAGACAAATTGTTGAGAAGAAAATTTAAATAAAAACTCTTAAAAGTAGCCAGAAAAAGAAAAGGTTAGGTTATCACAAAGAACAATTATTTAAATGAGCATAGATTTATTATCAGAAAATTCGAAGACAGAAGACAAAGTTACAATACCTACATAGTGCTGAGAGAAAACAACCAACACCCAGAAATCTCTGTTTAGTAAAAATAACCATCAAGCACGAAGGCAAAATAAAACCTTTTTCTGATTAATGCAAACTAAGATGATTTGTCTCCAATAGAAGTACAAAGTACAAGAAATGGTAGAGGAAGTTCTTCAGGCTGAAGGCAAATAATATCAAGTAGAAACAGCCCTTCAAGAAGAAATGTACATTGAATATGCTGACTATATAAGGAAATTAATTAAAATTATTTTCTTCCTTCTTCCTCATTCCTTTTAAATCTAAATGAATGTTTAAAGAAAAAATATGTATAATATTTCTTGTGAGATTTATAGGTTATGAAGATCCAGTACTTGGGACAATGCATGCGTAAAGTTATATTAGAATACATTGGGTAAATAGATCTATATTGTTTACTTTTTTCCAGCTTATTGAGATAAAATTGACATCAACATTTTGTAAGTTTAAGGAGTACAATGTGATGATTGGATTCGCATATAAATTACAAAGTGATTATCACAGTAAGGTTAATTAATACATGCACCACCACATGTAATTACCTTTGGGGGTGCCGAGAACATTTAGGACCTACTCTCTTAGTAACTTTCAATTACAGAACACAGCATTGTTAATTATTATCACCATGATATACATCAGGTTCTGCAAACAACCTTATAATTAGAAGTTTGTACTATTTGACCAAATCTTTACATTTTACATATTTGGTGGAATATTAATTTTGAGCATACAGTAAAAAGTTGTGGAATTAAAATGTCAATCTACCATAAAGAGATAAAATTAAAATTCCAATAGACAAGTTAAATGGGAACTTGAAAAATATTCACATAATTAAAAAGAAAGCAGGAAATTCATTTTATGATTATTTCATTTTCAGATACACAAACATATCTGAAGATGACGATACTTTATTCTTTCCTTTCTAATAGAAATATTCCTTAAGGTTTGTCCTGTCAAATTGCTAAGGCAAGTATTTCCATAAATATTTTTTAAAGATTTTGTTTATTTATTTATTTATATATATATTTATTTATCAGAGAGTGAGAGAGAGAGAGAACATGCCTGCACAAGCAGGCAGAGTGGCAGGCAGAGGTTGAGTAGAAGCAAAAGAGAAGCAGGCTCCCTACCGAGCCAGGAGCCCCATGTGGAACTCCATCTCAGGACCCTGGGATCATGACCTGAGCCAAAGGGAGCGGCTTAACCGACTGAGCCACCCAGGCGTCCCTCTATAAATAATTTTTTTTAAATGATGATTGTGACTATCTTTTCCTATGTGTGAAGAGTGATCAGTATTTTATCTTTAAAAATATTTTTTTCTTTTATATTGATTCATGTTTGATTTGATTTCATGTTTATATTGATTTCATGTTTGCATAAAATTTAGATACAAAGTCCTTTATCTTATATTACTCTTTTTATAATCAGGATGTTGATTTTTATTTTACTTTTTGTGAAGATTTTATTTATTTGACAGACTGAGATCACAAGTAGGCAGAGAGGCAGGCAGAGACAGAGAGAGGAGGAAGCCGACTCTCTGCTGAGTAGAGAGCCTGATGCAGGACTCGATCCCAAGACTCTGGGATCATGACCTGAGCCGAAGGCAGAGACTTTAACCCACTGAGCCACCCAGGCTCCCCAGGATGTTGAATTTTATAAGATGTCTTTTAAGTCTATCAAATTAAGCACAAATTATAAATCTTTTTTCTGTGAACATGGTGAATGAGAGAATAAATTTTTCGATTTTGTATCAGCATTATAATCCTGAAATAAAATTCACTTGTATGTGGAGTATTTTCACTTCCACTGTCTCCCTCTGATTGCTAATTGTATCAGATATTATTCTTTTATTCGTATTATATCATGTTACTTTAAAATAATATATAGATGTCAAATGTTATTTTGTGATACTTTCTTTGAGCCTGAGTTTCTTCTTTGAAATTTTATTTCAGAAAAGTCATATTTCTAAAAATTTCTTGAGCAAATATAAAACCTCTGACTTATATTGCATAATTCTTTTGCTCTGCAATATAATTCTTTAGATGTGTTTTTTTTTTCACCTGTCTTTTGTGTATTTTTTTCCTTTCCTTTCACTTTTCATTGTATATGGTTTAGTGACATTGTGATTGCTTTATCATTAATAGTTATTTTTGAATGAATGCATGGCTTTTTCTTGTTTGGCTTTTCTCCAAAATTTGCTTAGAAAAGGGGCTAGGAGCAGATGGGGTGCCTGGGTGGCTCAGTCTGTTAAGGGTCTGGTTCTTGGTTTCCAACTGAGGTCATGATCTCAGGGTCCTGGAATACAGCCCTGCATCCATGTGCTATGCTCAGCATGGAGTCCCAACTGAGATGTTTTACTCCCCTCTCCTTCCACCTCTACTGCTTCCCCAGATTGCACGCTCTCTCTCTCAAATAAATAAATAAAATCTTTTTTTTTAACAAGTTGTTTTTTTTTAAGATTTTATTTATTTATTTGACAAAGATCACAAGTAGGTGGAGAAGCAGCAGAGAGAGAGAGGGAAGCAGGCTCCCTGCTGAGCAGACAGCAGGATGCAGGGCTGGATGCCAGGACCCTGAGATCATGACCTGAGCCAAAGGCTCATGACTGAGCCACCCAGGTGCCCCAATAATTAAAATCTTATTAAAAAAGAAAAAGAAGCTTGGGCAGAGTTGTTGGGATTATGCGTGTTATTTACTGTACTGTCTCACCACAGTTTATCCTGGAAGTTTGCTTTGCACTAGCTGATTGTGTTTCGGGTTCACAACATCACAACATAACCTCTTTGCCAACCCTTTTTTATGTATGGTCTTTACAGTGATTTCTTCAGCTGACCACTATTAGTAGCTGAAGCATTAATTTATATTCTACGTCTCCTCCTTCTTTTATGCTCTGTTTCCCTCGTTAAAGTGAAAGGGTTAGTAAATAGAGGGTCCAGCATCCAATCCACCACTTCCCCATACACACACATACAACAGCAGGCGTTCATTTGCTTCTATTTGGGATGTTTTATCTATATATGGAAAACTCCTACTGCTTTATATAGCCTGCAGAAGAGTGCATTTACACTCAACATTGTCCCTTAATTTTGTAAAAAAGCAGTGCATTTAAAAGCTAGTTTGGTTAATTTATAATTTGAGGTATAGCTGGTTCTTAGTATTGATTATTGAAGTTTTCTTCTTTACTTTTTCTCTCTGAATTTTATTTGTTATTTGCTTAGTATTTGGAGTGATACATACAGTAAAACTTTATATTTTAACATTTTTAACCATATTTCTTCTGTGTGTATATGTATATGTGAGTGGTAGTATTCTATTAATTTATTTCCTATTTTGTATTTGTGTATGTATGTGTTAAAATTAGAAGAGGAAATGTTTGCAGCAACATCACAATTTTCTTTTTTATTAATGTTTGCTGGGCTTTTTAATAAAGGTTGAAGTAGAGATACAGATATAGCTAGCATAGCATGGTACAAAGTCATACGCATAGAGAGAGATAAAATTATTTGATCATCCTTACCAAACTATCATATTCCTTTTTAAAATTTGGAAATAAAATATTAGAATTTAAATATTTAGAAGATAAGTGAAAAAAATTGGCTGGTTTTCTAAATTTATTGTTTGATGGTAGCCATGTCATTCCATAGAAATCATCTCGATTTGTAAGGTCGAAGTCAATGTTATTGTCATGTCTAAAATCATGATTTCAAGTAGGATCCTTCATAGTAATGAAGCATCTGTGCTAAATCTCTTCAGCTTAGAGATAAATTGATACAAGAATTCACTGTAGCCATATTCTGACAAATTTGAGAGCACCAAGAGACAGATCTATAGAACTCAAATTGGTACTGCAAAATGAATCCCAAGACAGTATGTGCCACTCACCAGGACTCCGTTGCTTGTCTACCTCACCTATAAAATCAGAACCCCATCTTTTTTTTTTCTTTTTTAAAGATTTTATTTATTTATTTGACAGAGAGACACACACACAGTGAGAAAGGGAACACAGGCAGGGGAGTGGGAGAGGGAGAAGCAGGCATCCCACTGAGCAGGGAGCCTGATGTGGGGCTTGATCCCAGGACCCTGGGATCATGACCTGAGATGAAGGCAGTTGCTTAAAAAACTGAGCCACCCAGGTGCTCCCAGAACCCCATCTTGATGCATACTTACTTTATTTCTAATCCATATCCATTTACTCATTTAAAATATATTTATAGAATGTTAACTATGTATGAATCTTATTCTGGACAAAATGAGCAGAATGAAAGTCTTACTATCATAGAATTTATAATATGGAAGGGAAAGCAAAAAATAAGCAACCAAACAAATACATAACATGTCAGATGATGGTAAGTGTTACAAACAGAACAAAAATTGTGAATAAAAGCAGAAAGAGTGCAGGGAATCTTATTTTCAAAAGAGTGTTCAGGAAAAACCTTCCTGATAAGGGAATATTTGAGCAAAGATTGGGAAGAAAAGAAGATTTGAGGGGTGATATCTAGGAATGATCTTTAAAGATAAGAACAACAGAATGTAATGTCCTCGAGTTTTAATGTGTTTAGCAACATGAAGAAATCTGTGTGACTGGTGGACAGTAAGCACATTAAGTCATGGAAGGAGTTAATTTCAATATTATCAATCAGACAAAGCATAGTAAGGACTTTGAATTTTACTTTGAGAGAGATGAAAAGCATTGGAGTTAGCAGAGAACTTACATGATATGCCAATAATCACTCTTACTGCCATGTGGAGAATACCTACTTATTGTGAATAAGTATAGAAAATATTCTGTGTGTGTGTGTGTGTGTCTGTAGATGTGTGGGCAGTTAGAAGGCTAGAACTCTAAAACTCAGAAAAGATATAGTGGTTCAGAATGTGGGGGTGGGGACAAGAGGTCAGATTCTAAATAAATTATGGAAGAAGATTCATCAATATTTGTTGATGAATTCTTTATTAAAGAAAACAAGTATTCAAAAGTGACCAGACAGTGTTTAAACTGAAGAACTAAACTAATGGGTTGTCATTATGTGAATGTGAATGACATGAATATGAAGCCTGGGGTTGGAGGACATTTTAAAGTTGTGAATCAAGGGACGCCTGGGTGGCTCAGTGGGTTAAGCCTCAGGTCATGATCACAGGGTCCTGGGATAGAGCCCAGCATCCAGCTCTCTCCTCTGCGGGGAGCCTGCTTCCCCCTCTCTCTCTGTCTGCCTCTCTGCCTACGTGCGGTCTCTGTCTGTCAAATAAATAAATAAAAATTTTTTTTTTAAATAAATAAAATCTTAAAAAAAAAAAGTTGTGAATCAAATGGGCATGTGGAGTCAAGGGATGAAGGGAGATCAAGGGAACTTCTGAGATAAATAAGTTGGTATTTATCAAAATCTTATATGACATGCATGGTCATAGAAACAAATGAAATTACCTATGACGGTGTATGTATATAGAGACAACAGGAGATCTGTATTGAGTTCCAAAGTATGACAAAATTTAGAGACAGGACTGATGAATAGGATACAAAAAAGAACTTGGGAGTTTAGTGAAGTAGGAGGGCAAACAAAAGAGAATAATATCCTTAAACTGGAATCTCTTCCTAAAGAAATGGAAGGACTAGCGTGCCTGGGTGGCTCAGTGGGTTAAGCCGCTGCCTTCGGCTCAGGTCATGATCTCAGGGTCCTGGGATCGAGCCCCACATTGGGTTCTCTGCTCAGCAGGGAGCCTGCTTCCTCCTCTTTCTCTGCCTGTCTCTCTGCCTGTTTGTCATTCTCTCTGTCAAATAAATAAATAAAATCTTTAATAAAAAAAAAGTAAGAAATGGAAGGACTGACAGTATGATGACTATACACAGACAATTCAGGAGAGATTTACTTGGAAGGGAACAGAGGAGTGAAGAGTACACTATAAAGAAAGAAGGTAAGTTCTGTTTAAGAGATTTGTTTTTCTATTTAAACCAGCTTTACATATCAGAGGCCTTATCTTCAATCAGTAAATATGTTATCATTGACCTATTTTGATTTGTTTATTTATTTATTTATATATATATTTATTTGAGAGAGAGAGCACAATCACAGGGTGGGGCCACAGAGGGAGAGAGAGAAGCAGGCTCTCCACTGAGCAGGAAGCCTGATGTGGGCCTTGATTCCAGGACCCTGGGATCGTGACCTGAGCCCAAAGGCAGACACCTAACCAACTGAACTACCCAGGTGCCCCATTATTGACACTTTTTTTTTTCTCAAATTATCTTAGTTCAGGAGATTGACTACAGGTATTATATTTTAGGGAGGTATCCTCTCTCTTTATGTGTATACACACACACACACACACACACACACACAAAGGCATACACACACACACAAACACACACACATATATATATATATGCTATTAGACATACACATAGAAAGATTATCCTCTATCTACAGAGAGAAAGATACATATTTAAAAATTTTTTTTCAATATATAAGAGAGCTAAAATATTCAATATTAGTGATTATTGCTAATGATATAACATTTCAACTTTTAAGATCCTGTTTTTATAATGTGAACACGTGTATTTTAATAATTCAAATGAGTAAAGAGAAAATCATCTAAATTTTAGAAAATATTATAAATTATCATCTAAAGCAGATGTGCTTGAATATGTCCTTTCAATTTGGTTAAATTGCACATTCAGAAAATAAATTATTAGCACCATGAGCAAATAAAATAATAAGTACATTTTCTTCAATAAGATGGATATCAGTTAAATATGAAATTAATGTTATTATTTCTGCTAATAGAATCTTGGGAGCTGGTGACATTTAACAATAAAATGCCTATTACAGCAGCTTCTATTACCATAGATATATTTAATTCTAGGTCAAGAATAAAACTAGATCAAAATTGTTTTAGAGATTGCATACAATTTCTGATGTTGTGGCTTGGAAGAGCAGAATAAAGAATAACTTTTAAAAATTTGTATTATTTTATTTTTAATATTATAATGTTCATCAGAACCATTTCATTTTTTTAATAGTAAATTTTTTAAATAACTTGGGTCTTCCGTTTATGACAGCATCTAACCATCTAACTCATTGAAAACCAGCCAATTTGAAATTATTATAATTGCTGGAAACACTCATTTTAAAATGTAGAAGGTAAGTAGCTAAGGAAGAAAGCAACAGATGTATCTCTTAAGCACCTTTGTTTGTGTGACAACGAAGTTGAAACCAAATTTCAATTCTTTTGAGATTTAACTGCAAAATTAATATAGTAATTCTATAATAGGTTCCCTGCTCATTGCAAAGCTCTTCAATGGCTACAAATATATGACTTTATGTAGGATCATTATGTCAGCCACTTTACAAAGCAAGTAGGTTAGAAAATGAACTTTACAATATGATATAAAATTTCAACTTCCTAGACAATCTAGTCTATGAAGATGCTTCTTTCTATTATAGCCATATCCCAAGTAACAAGAATTAACAATTAGTTCTGTGTTTTAAAAATCCCTTAAAAAATGGAACCTTCTTATTTTAAAATTTTTTAAAGATTTTTCACTTATTTATTTATTTGAGAATAAGAAGGGAGGGGGGGGGGGCTGAGAGTGCAAGAGCACAGGGAAGGAGAAACAGGCTCCCTGTGGAGCAGGAGGCCAAGGCAGGACTGGGTCCTAGGACACTGGCATCATGACCTGAGCCAAAGGCATGCTTAACCTACTGAGCCACTGAGGCGTGCCTGGATCCTTCTTTTATCTTTCAACTGTGTCATTGGATTAAATTAAAGTATTTCTATTATTTTTAGACCGGTCCATTTTACAGAAGCTTAATAAGGAAGTTACTTTTCATATTCGATTTTATGTCACTGTGATCATTGAAATAATTATATAAGGGCAGTCCCAGGGCAGAGGTGTTTTTTATTTGTGAGAGGAAGTGAGAGGCTTTTTGAATGTCTATATGTACCATGTTACTCAAAAGCTAAATATCTGTGGTTGATATACATGTGTGCATCTTTATAGAAAGGGCCTTGATCCTTATATGGTAGATATCACTTTATAAATAACTACTTTGTGTTAGATACCACACAGTGTTGCTACACATTAAATAATGAGAAGCCATTGTATTTCTTAATAAATATTAAAATTATTAAAATATTGTTCTCATAAAATATTAAAACAGACTGAATCAGCTTTTTCTCCCTGTATTATTTGTCTTAGCTGGTTTTAGTATCCTAACATAAAAACTTATTTTGTAAATTATTTTACTTTTCTTGGTAATATTTTCCAAAGTATTTATAAAATACTTATTTGAATTAAGAAATTGTTATCATATTTTTTCTGACAAAAGGACTTATGAGTTGATAGTTAGTTTAACAATGAATACTGTTTATTCAACATTTATTTTCCATGATATAGATTGTATACAAATGGTATAAAAAAGGTTACAAATTATGTTTATTTTCTTTGGGCTGATCCACTTTCCCAAAGATGGGTATAATTGAATACATAGCTTTAAGGTTTTGTTGGATTTCATGTATTGCATGGAGCACTGGGTGTTCTATGTAAACAATGAATCTTGGAACATTACATCAAAAACTAATGATGTATTATATAGTGACTAACATAACACAATTAAAAATGTATGAGATAATGCTAAAATCATATAAATAAATAATATTGTATTTAATACATATATCACAATTTAAAATATTTTTTAAAAATTTGTAGCACTTTCTGATTATATCAAGTTAAATAAATATAATACATTTTTATTTTAAAGTGTTGGCAAAATATTTTGATATGTTTTTCAGATACAAAGAGTAACCCTAAAGAAATAATATAGTTTTTTGAAAATCAAGATGGTTTTAGATCTTGTATTTCAACAATAAAAATGTAGGAGGACTTATTTTTGTTGTCAGCTTATCACTGGGTATAAAAAATAAATTTTGACTTATGTCCACTCTGGATTTTTTGGATGGGAAGAAGGCATGAGTTAGAATGAGTGGAAAAGATTGAGTACTATTGCTATCATGGAAATTCTGTAATTCCCATCTACTGATATATACATAAATAAAATTTCTAAATGACAATACCTAACAAAAACTAAAATATAAGTATAGTCATTGTTTTACTGGAGCAATAAGTAATAGTGACCCCAAACACTCAATTATCTTCTTTATTTTTTAACTGTTTATATATATTCTCATTTTATCTACTCATTTGTTTATAATAAAATTTATATTTTATATTTAAGACTTATTGATATTTGCTATATTTTAAGAGCTGGGTTCAAATATTTACTGCTGATAATATTAATGGTAACTCAATCCAGAAAAAATTAAAAACTAAAGAAAAAAGATAAATGAATGAATAAATAAATAATAAATAAGTTTCATTACCTATTTTGTTACAAAAAACTATGATAGGGAACCATAATAATGATTATGATGGTAATCATAAAAATATAAGTGACTATGAAGTCTCTTAGGTAAGTGAAATATAAATTAAGTTTAAAGAGAAATAAGACTTGTGATTTTTTTTTAAAGATTTTATTTATTTATTTGACAGAGATCACAAATAGGCAGAGAGGCAGGCAGGGAGAGAGGAAGGGAAGCAGGCTCCCCACTAAGCAGAAAGCCCGATGTGGAGCTCAATCCCAGGACCCTGGGATCATCACCTGAGCTGAAGGCAGAGGCTTTAACCCCACTGAGCCACCCAGGTACCCCAAAACTTATGATTGTTAATGAGATTATTTTTAATGATTTACAGCAGTGGTGTCAAATCATTATTATATATGGACTGTGGTATTATTGAAAAGTCAATAATATGTCAGGTACCACATTTTTGCAATAATATAAACTTTTGATGAATTATTTTATTTTATTATTTTTAAAAATTTTAAAGATTTTATTTATTTATTTGACAGAGAGAGAGAGAGCACAAACAAGGGGAGCAGCAAGCAGAGGGAGGGGAAGAAGCAGACCACTCGCTGAGCAGGGAGTCTGATGCAGTGCTTCATCCCAGGATGTGGGATCATGATCTGAGCTGAAGGCAGACGCTTAACCAACTGAGCCACCCAGGTGGCCCCTAGGGTGTCATAACAACAATCCAAATGGAAAACACTAACTTAGTGTTTGGGTAGTAAGCAGCAAAGAAAATAGCATTAAAGCCTAAAAAGATGAAAATCCGTATTACTGATGCTCAAGTATTTGGTAAATGTATAATTTGTCATAACTGATAGAACTAAAAGGTAGACATAGATTGTGAGACAGTGAAGAGTTATAGATGACTTGGAGTACGTTAGCTACAGCAAGATATAGTCTTGTTTTTCTGAAACTGGAAATTAGTTGAAAGAGGGATAATTTTGGTGTTAGTGAACATTGGGAATTAGTTCCGGGTATATTAAGTTGAAGATGTTATTTAAACACCCAAAGGAATTGTTCAGGGATGAAGCCCTAGAGCTTTCAATCATTTAGAGGCTGGAATATGAAGACGACTCAGTATGGAAACTAAGTCAAAACAATTAGGAAAGGGGGTAGAGAAAGAGAGAGGAAAGACAAGATATGGGAACTTGTATGTTAAGCAAAAGTTTCAAAAGAAAGAATGTAAGATTAGCTTTGATAAATGCTGCTTGTGATTTTTAGTCAAGAAACATGAGACTCTGGGCACCTGGGTGGCTCAGTGGGTTAAAGCCTCTGCCTTCAGCTCAGGTCATGATCCCAGGGTCCTGGGATCGGGCCCCGCATCAGGCTCTCTGCTCAGAGTGTCCGAGTTGGAAGCGCTCAATGAGATACGGAATGTGTGTTTGAGAGAGAGAGAGAGAGAGAGAATGGGAGACAGTGTCATGGACATTTATTTCAGTGATTTTTTATCTCAAGCTAATGAAACTAAAAGAGTCTTAGTTGAAGTTGGAAACGGAAGACAAAGTATTTCATATATATTAATGCATAGAAATAGCAGTATGTTTGCAGTCTGGTGGAAATAGTCTAGTAGAGAGAGAAGCTGAAAGATACACAAGAGATGAAAATAAGTGTCGAAGTAATTCCTACCACAGTCCGAAGTGTCAAATATAAGAAGTGACCTTAACTAGGTGTGTGGGACGTTTATAGCAACAGTAGAGGAGATGGTGTGCAAATGAACTTCCCAAATCCAATAAGGGGAAATGGTTGGAACACTATTACATCCTTCAAACTTGATTTTAGTTTAAATATGGCTTAAATCCTCAAGTATTTGACTCTGGAATAAATATTTCTACATATATTTTTCCTATCTGGAGTACAAAATAATTCATTTGGTCTCCAAAGGGCAGAAGTAGGAGCAGAGTAGAAGTTATATCAGGAGAAATTTCAGCAAACCATAAAAAAGAATATTATAATAATTAAAACTGATGTAGAATGCATTGGATTTGGAAATATTTTCATGTTGTCCATTACAATAAGATTTGTGCTTGATGATCCCTATCACTCCTTCTTATGCACTCAGCTATTTCTGTGATTTTGACACATTGGAAATATTTAATCACTTAAATATATTATCAGTGGTTTTGTCAGACTGTTGCTGAGGGCACCACCAAGCCTTACTGGTTCCCTTAAGTCAATACGGATTCCATCACTATTTATCATTCCCCTTATTAATTAAAATATTTGAGTGTGCCTACTCTCTTCTGTCAGGATCTTAACAGTTGCGTGCTTTATCTTCTAATTTTAAAGAATCTTCAACTCTTCCTCTTCCCTTGTCTTCTCTGTTTCACCTTTGCAATAACGTGATACAGTAATGGACTGAAAACATGACTGGATTATGTAGCTCCACATACAGTTAATTTCCTGTGTCTGATATTGAGGCCTCTGAGACACTAATAGTCATTAGCTTGTACTACCACAACCACTCAAACTTGTATCTAATTTTCTCTGAACATTTCAGTGACAGAGTTTTTATCAAATAATTTTAATTGATATCTGTATCTGTAGTCAATGAATAACTTGAATATTTCCTTTGTGAAATACAATATAAAGCAAATTAATACAATAGACAAGCTTACACAGTACACTGATTTATTCCATGCTGATATGGTTATTCCCTAGATGTATATGCTTTGCATAAGAGAATCAACTAGGTAATAACCCAGTCATTTAAAAAAAAATGGTCTCAAATTATCCTCTTTTTTTCTCCTCACTTAAAAAAGGATTTGAGATGACAAATATTTTAGTTTTTATATGCATAGTATACAGATAATGAAGCATAAAATAAAGAAATATTATTGGGGCTCTTAAAGGCTTCTCTCAAGTTGAGAGAAAAACAGTGTTAAACAACTGAGATTCCAGTCATATATACTTGACTTCAGCTCAAAGTTATACCTGGTGAATTTACAGAAAGAACTTGAAGCAAAAGTTGGTGATGAAATATTTCTTTTAACTTCAAAGAAGAAAAGCCATATCTCATTGAGCGCTTCCAACTCGGACACAAATTTTTTTATTCCCAAGCCATTCAATGCAGAAATGCTACCATAAAGAAATAGTAATAAGCATAAAATAAAGATTTCGCTTTCTTTTTCCTAACATATGAAGAGTAGAATACTATGTTCCTAGTGATGATGTTAAAAAATTCAGTCATTCTCACTCTCAGTAGCAGTACATAGGCACACACACACTCAATACAGTGAAGAAAATAAGAATAAATGAGCTAGAGGAAAAGGATTTGCCAGAAAGTGAGGGAAAAAGGAGATTAACAAAGTGATATCAGAGAGTAGAAAGAAAGACGAATATATTCAATGAAACCTTAAATTTAGGTCAATAAACCTTCCTATGAAAAGGCTACAATGAAAAATGAGCATGTTTCAGACAGAACTTGTGAACAACATCCAAAATACCTAACTACCTAGACAGAGACATTGAGTAATCTCCCAAGATGGAATCAATAAGAGCAGTCTTAATGTTGCTTTAGAAGAGAACAATTAAACCAAGAACAAGACAGAGAAATAGATTGATGAAACAGATTCATTTCTTATTCAGTCTTCTCCTTTGCTTTTTATTTTCTTATTCTATTGTTTTCTCATTTTTTTCTATATATTTGTTTATAAGGAAAATAATCATTTTAAATAAAGATATGTGGTGAACTGAATTGGGTCAGATTTGCATTTTATATAATATTGCGGAGGAGTTTTTATAATACAACACAGAATGAAATCTGGTTTGTTTTCTTTAGTGGATTTACAATTCGCTAACACTGCTATTTCTTCCCAGAAAGCTACTGCAGAGATCTTATATATGCAGAGCTAGCAAACCAATCCGAAAATACCAAACATCCTGACAGGAAACTTTAAAACAGTTTTCTTTCACACAGAGACGTTCTTATCTTCCATTAAATTATTCTTCAATAGAAAGTAATATTTTGTTATCATACAAAAACAAGTAACTTATACTTAATTCTGCAATGCATACATGGCAATACTGATCAGAATGGAGTCAAAAACAATGAGAAAACCATTCAGCTAAAATGTATCAGACAAATTAAACTGTCATTGTTTTTCTGTTTTCTCTAAAGTTCACCAAGAAACCCAAGGTATTTAAAATGTAAGTTATTTAGGACTCCATTGGGCTGCTTGGCTCTTACCCTTTTGGGGGTGACCTCCTTCATTCTGTCTTTCTCATACTCTAACACCTGGACGTCTTTCTGTTTCTCCCGGCTCTTCCACCTGGATCCAGAAGCCTGGGCCTTCCTTACAATCTTGCTCTTTCCCCCTCCCTACCCTCAACTCCCCAACATGAGTGAGGATCCCGCTCTGCCCCAGTGTCTGCCTGGCCCCAGACCACCCGGGTCTAGGGACTCTTCTCCAATGCCTGAGGTTTGCAGGCCTGAAGAAAATTACACATTCCTACAAATGTCATCTGCTGAGATGCTCCACACGGAGACCGTCTCTCCTCTTCCTTCCTCCATGGATCTGCTTGTTCAGGACAGCCCCGATTCCTCCACCAGTTCCAAGATGAAACTACCACCCACTTCTGCAGAGGAGAGAATGGGGAGGAAGGAACACACAGCCCAGGGCAAGAAACAGATCAGGACCGTGTTCTCTCAGACCCAACTCTATGTCCTCAATGATCGATTTCAGAGGCAGAATACCTCAGCCTCCAGCAGATGCAAGAAATTTCCATCATTCTGAACCTTAGTTATAAGCAGGTGAAGACCTAGTTCCAGAACCAGAGAATGAAATGTAAGAGGTGGCAGAAAAAACACTGGCCAAAGGAGAGCAAGAGTGTGACTCAGAACAGCACAGCAGCCACGGAATACCCAGCCTTCTACTCCTACCACCAGGGACACCTGATGAACACTTCTGCAAACCTTCCAATATGGAGCAACCAGACCTGGAATAACCTGAATTGGAGCAACCAGACCTGGAACAGCCAATCTTGGAGCAACCACTCCTGGAACGGCCAGTCTTGGAGCAACCACTCCTGGCCCAGTCAGACCTGGTGCCCCCAAGCTTGGAACAGCCAGCTCCACAGCTGTGGAGAGGAATCCCTGCAGCCCCAGATCCAGTTCCAGCAAAATTCCATCAGCGATTTGGAGTCCCTCTTAGAAACTTCTGGGGAAAGCTATAGTGTAATACAGCAGTCCACTAAGTATTTTAGTACCCAGCAAAATCATGGATTTGTTCCCAAATTACTCTGTGAACATCCAGCCTCAAGATATGTGACGACGGGTATTACTCGATCTTGGTTTGGGCGATGGCTGTGTCACATCTCCTAGGCTTTGTCTTTTAGAGTCCTGCTTTTTTGCCTTAATATTGTATTTCCCATTATTCTTACTGTATCTATTGAGGGGGTACGATTGGAGTCAAAGCTCTCAGTAGCATTGGTTGTGCACAACATGGAACAGGTGTTTCTGGCTGTAGCTAACTGGATACGGTCCTACTGTGGGTATCTTCAGGCTTTAGAATCTAACCTCAAGAATAGGAAGTAAAGATACAAAGACATGTGATGAAGGATAATGGTATATTCTGAGATTGTGAGGCTTTCTTGTTACCAACCTTAGTTTTTAATGGTGAAGGGTAAAACTACAATGTCCTTCATTGATTTCCTCTGCCCCTTGTGAGGTTTTACTAGAACTGTTAATTCTAGTATTTGTAGAAAGATGTTTTGTATTTTAATGTATGATAATAGTACCAGTTTGGCTGGTTGGTGGATAGGTTTAAGTACAAATAAATAAAAATACCCACTTAAAATAAATAAATAAATAAATGTAAATTATTTAAAAATGAATGAAATAATAAGCAAGTAAATAAATAAATGTAACTCCTTAAATCTCAATGAATCTCATAAGATGGTAATACAGATTCACATTCAAAAAATAACCAAGTTCTGTGGATCTAGTTTCTTTCACCCACATGAAAAGTCCTGCAAGAACATTTCAATGAATCTCAGAATTTCAGGGTTTCAGAATTGAAAATAGGAATGTGTATGTAAAATACCATTAGCTCCCAATCATATAGTGGTCATTTTAGAAACCAAACCTCACTAAAATAAATAAGGATTGATACTCATACACTGAATTAATAAGGTTTTCATTGGAAGATAGTTTACAGAATGCAAGGTTAGTTATACTCACAAGGGAAGGGTCCAGATGAAAACTTAAGCAGCATCAAGATTTGTATCTATCCCCTTATCCTTGGTGTGATTGTTCCCAGGTGGCTCAATTCTTGTCCCAGATATACCAAAGAACTGAAGACCCAAGACCAGAATGGCGAGATGAGTTTATCGAGTAGATAAGATACTACACTTTCAAAGGTGAAAGCGGGCCACTGCTGGAGCAAAAGTGGGAATAGCCTCCAGAAATTCTAGCTGCATCTTTTTTTTTTTTTTTAATTTTTAAAAAGATTTTATTTATTTATTTGTTTGTCAGAGAGAGAGAGAGAGAGATGCAAGTAGGCAGAGGTGGAGAGAGAAACAAGCTCCCTGCTGAGCAAGGAGCCTGATGCAGGACTCGATCCCAGACCCTGGAATCATGACCTGAGCGGAAGGCAGTGGCTTAACCAACTGAGCCACCCAGGCATAGCCTAGCGTCATCTTTTTTTTTTTTTTAAAGATTTTATTTATTTATTTGACAGACAGAGATCACAAATAGGCCTAGAGGCAGGCAGAGAGAGAGGAGGCTCCCTGCTGAGTAGAGAGCCCGATGCAGAACTGGATCCCAGGATTCTGGGATGGTGACCTGAGCCAAAGGCAGAGGCTTTAACCCACTGAGCCACCCTGGCGCCCCCTAGCGGCATCTTTTTAAGACTGCTTTGTGTACATGGGCATTCGGCTTTGATTGACATTTTTGATTGACAGCTGGTGGCTCTATAACATTTTGGCCTCTGTTCTTGTGCCTACCCATGATGCATTCTGTTATAATCGTATTTATTTATGTATTGCATATTTATGAGTCTCTAATGAGCTTTTGTTGTAACTTTAAGATAAAAGTATTTAAGGGCAGGAACACTTGAGGGGCTCAGTTGGTTGAGCAGCTGCGTTTGACTCTGATCATGATCCCAGCATCCTGGAATCGAATCCCACATCTGGTTCTTTCCTCAATAGGAAACCTGCTTCTTCCTCTACCTCTGCCTCAAACTCCCTTGCTTGTGCTCTCTCTCTTTCTGGCAAATAAATAAAATCTTTAAAAAAAATGTACTTAAAGGCAAGTTGTACCTTTTGTGCATATGCTCAGCTCTTAAAAGTCCTCTGTGGCTTTTTTTTTTTTTTTTAAATTTTATTTATTTATTTGACAGAGAGAGATCACAAGTAGGCAGAGAGGCAGGCAGAGAGAGAGAGAGAGAGAGAGGGAAGCAGGCTCCCTGCTGAGCAGAGAGCCCTCTGTGGCTTTTGAACCAGCTCTGTGGTTAGGCCTTTCCTGTATGGTTAGCCCTTAGAGGTGGCTCTAAGGCTGTTAACCTTTAGGAATGGCACTGAGGGTGTGGCCAGCACCTCTTTATCCCTCCTCGCTCATGCCTAACTAACTGCCTAACATGATCATCTCACCATAAAATACCTAAAATTCCTAGAGGAAATTTATGAGTTCTGGAAAATTTTATCCTGCAGTTTTTTTCTCTAGAATTTATGTGTAGAAGGGTTGTTTGAACAACTGCCCACAAGAAAACACATGTGTAAAGAGGTAGAATGGAATGACAAGGGGCTTATGTTGATTTTGCATTTTTGTGCTAGGCATAATATTTGAATATCATGAAAGGGACAGATGGAAATTTCTTAAGACATATAAGGTGGGGAAAGCCCTTATGACCTTTCTTGGGAAGCCATGGTTCTATATATCTTCTTTTATAATACTTACATCTTAACATTTCTCCCTTTCTAAAGAGAAAGGACTGTGTAGGTGAACAGATGAGATGATGGATGTCTCAGTCGGTTAGGTGTCTAAAACAAAGACCATAGACTGGGTGGCTTAAAAAAACAAGTATTTACTTCTCACAAGCTAAGATCAAGGCACTACCAATTCTGGTATCTGGGGAGAGTGCACTGTCCTGCCTTACAGTTGGCCATTTTCTCCTTGTATTCTCATATGGCAGAGAGAGAGAGAGGGAGATGCAGGGTGTAAGAGACTGCACGAGCATGTCTGTCTCTTATATAAAAGACCCAAATCTAATTCATGAGGGCTCCATCCTCATGATATAACTACTTCCTAAAGGCCTACTAATACCATCCCATTGGAGGTTAGGGTTGCAACATATGAATTTAAAGGGTGGGAACACATTCAGTCCACCACAAATGATAAGCACATCAAATATTTTCATTATTAATATAAGCTATAAAATTTTCTACAATGATCAAGAAATTTGTTCCCAAAACTACTATTAAAATTTCTTCATCTAATCATTTGGATATATATGTATGTATGTTATAATCAAAAAATTGATCATTCTCTAATTTCATTTGCACTACTAGTTTTGTGCTTAAAGGAATGCTTTAGTTTTCCTTGTGTCTTAGATATCTAAAAGTTAGTTGATATAAACAGTTTTTATACCCTAAACACGTAGTGTCTCTGAAATCATTAAACTAGCTTCAATGCAATTTAATTTTTGTTTGCCATAGACAGATAAGAAAATAAGATTCATAAGCAATTGACTAATTGAAAGCTTTTCCTTGTTAAGTTCTAAATATGTAAATTTAAACATATATTTTATGTTATTTTGTGAACTGTGGTATATGGGAAGGAATATTAGATTTGGACTTGGACAGGCACCTGGGTGGCTCAGTCAGTAAAGTGGCTGCCTTCTGCTCAGGTCATGATCTCAGGGTCCTGGGATCTAGCCCCATGTCAGGCTCCTTGCTCAGTGGAGAGAGTCTGTTTCTCTCTCTCCCCCTGATCTCTCTCTTTCTATTTCTCACTCTCTCTCAAGTAAATAAATAAAGTCTTTTAAAAAACAGATTTGGATTTGGAGTTACAAACTCTGTGTTTATATCCTTGGGGTAGCATATTTTCTTTGTATATCCTTAATCTCTCTGACCTTATTATGTTGAAGAATCAACACACTCTCTACTCTCATTACAGATGTTGTACAGAGCAAAGAAAATAGTATGTGTGAAAATTAAAGTCTTATAAACTGGAAAAGCATTGAATTTTCATAATGTATTTCGATTGTATAAAAGTTTAATTACTGGGAATGTTTGAGTGGCTGATATTCATTATGCACTATAGAAGATAGAGTTTAGGTAAGGTTATGAAATGCCTATGAAGAAAATGGAAAGTTCTTGTGTGTTAAAATGGGTCCTAAAAACAGTAATGGGATTTAAGGAAAGTAAGAATAATGTTATAAAAAAGAGATAGGCACTCTAATAACCCAACTGACAGGGTTTTGTTGGCAATAGGAATTTCATGGAATTTGTGAGGACAGGAAGATAGCGTTTCAGCTAAAAGACCAAACCATTTATGCGTGCCCATGTGGCCCAGTTGTTAAGTGGCTGAATCTAGGTTTCAGGTCAGGCTCGGGTCATGCTCCCAGGGTCCTGGGAAAGAGCCCCTGTCAGGCTTCCTGCTCAGTGGGGATTCTGCCTGAGGATTCTCTCTTTCCCTCTCCTTCTGCCCTTTCTCCCACTTCTGTACGTACTCTCTTTCTAAAACAAAACATAACAAAACAAAACAAAACAAAAAAGCCCAAACAATTTTAAAACCGATCCAAAGTCTAGATTGTGTTCTCGACCTCTTAGCAGCATGTGGCTTAGTCACTGCTGGGTTGCAGCTACATTCTCAGAAGCTATTTCTGTCTCTACCCAGTCTTCTCCACTATCAGCTCTCTCCTCTCTTTCTCGTTCTATCTCCAATTTACGTTTTGAAAAGAATGAGACTGGCCCAATTAAAACTACCATCTCTGTTTTGCAAAGCCATTTTGCCAAGCAATGCTTTGCCAAGATGGCTTTGCCAAGCAGCCCACTGCCAAGCCCATAAATTCTCTACCTTGGGTTGATGGACCATTTCATATTCACTCAGCTGTTACCAAGGTGGCACTTCCATCTGATCAAAAACGTAACTACTTACTCCCAGGGAACCCTTTGAGACATTCCATCAATCAAGGCTATGAATTTGGCAGTTTCCTTACATGAGGTTTACCATCATGGCGATCACCACAATTGATCTGCTTCCAAGTGAATTGTCTAGAAAGTAATAAAGATTGACCTTGGCCTTGATTGACACTCAAATCTAGGAATTTATGACCTGTACCACCTTTCATACCGACTAGTAATCATGGCCTTCAAAATATGGTTGGTCATAGTTGATATATAATAAGATTAAGCAGCTATCTGATTCTCGAGCTTGAGAAACAATAACAATGGTAAAAAGTTACACTTTTCCATGTTTAAGAAAATTGGCTTGGTAATGAAGATTTTTAAAGCATATACACAGAATTTTCCTTTTTCACTCATAATATAAGGCTATTTCAATTTATTTAATTTGAAGAAATTGGAATCACAGTTTCTTTCCTTCTAAAAACACATAAGTTTGCTTAATTTCATATTCTGGCTCATCTGTGACTGTTATAGACCTGGAATTTGCCCAAAACCTTTATTCCATAAAATTCTGGCCTCTTTCTGATTGCTGTCTCTCTCTGCTGGACTTTCTTCTGCCTCTGTCATTTCTCAGTAGGCTGTACTTCTGCCCAGCACAATGCTGAAGTTGTGCTTTGTTGCATCCTTAAAGTTTGGCTGTCTGCCTATTCTGTCTGTGACCACACATTTTACCAAAGTAAATCGTAATTGCAGATATTGAACCTGTACAGTTTTTATTCAAGATTGTTATTATAATAAAACAATATGCCCAGTCAACATATGTTATATATTAAATATGGTTTTTAAGGTTTTTATTGAAATTTCCAAGATATCTTTTTCAAAGGTATTGTGAAGTTAGGAATTGAAGGTCAAAATAGTTTTTATTCTGAGCATCAATCTTTGAAAACCCTGTTATCAGCAAGGTCTCTTCTAAAGAATGTATTATATATAAATGTTTCAATCATGGTTCATTTTTAAAAATAAAGATGGAAGGTCACAAATGTTTTATCTGATTGCCCTTGGAAATACAGAACTGTGTATGAGATTAGGAAATTTTTTCCTTCTTCACTGAAGTTTGATACACTTGTAGTCTCTAAAGGCCTGTTCCCACAAGATATAAATGACCATAGCTTCAAGGCCATTCAAACAATATTTAGCCTTTGGTAATGAAAACAAAAGAAATATACACAAAGACAGAAACATATTTCAAAATAACGATACAATCATATTCAACTATTATATTGAACAGCAAGCTGTGTTTGTTGTTGACAAACCTAACATCCCCTACTTTACAAACAGAAAGTACATTCTTACTTCCACAGTTTCTTTTACATAGTTCTCTCACAATATGAAAACTGCAGCATTTTCACTTTTATTTCTAGAAGTTTGTGGTCAGGAATATTGAGGGCTGGAAACATTATTAAAATTCCCTACTATCATTATTTGGACTCCAAAATTTAACTTCTGTCTAGCTATAAAAGTAATAGTGAAAAAAAACTTTGAATGATTCCACAAAAGCAACTTTCAAGTAATGTTTCAAATAGTTTGACACAGTTATTCTGTAATGATATGTTTTTCTGCATGAAATGGGCTGAGTATAAGTAAAGTTATTTCAAGAGGCCAATTATATTTCCATCAAGTAGTTTTCATCACTATATATCAAAAATTTTTCATATGCTAAAACAATGTATACTCTAGGCACTTGTCTTAATCAAATTAACCATTTTATTTAAGCAATTGGGAGAATGCTATTAACATGGAAAAACCATATAGAAAAACAATAACCATTTGATTATTCAATAGAATCCTAAACCTGAAAATTCTTAATCATTTGATTTTTCCACTAGATTTCACTCTAACTTAAAATCACATGATAAATAAGACTGAAGTAATTCCATTTTCTGGTATCTAATAGATCACAATGCGCTGCTTCAAAGTTTGTTTCAGCTTCTAAACCAGTATTTATTCAGTGAAAGGCTTATTTCCTATCAATAGAAACAGATCCTGAGATATTAAAATGGCACCCATGCATAAGGGTGTTAAATGCTCCATAAGAAAGTACCGAAATTAAATTATAGGATAAGTTAGAAAAAATTTCTCATCATTTATTTTTTATTAAAATTTACTGGGTACCCTTCATCTGCTAATCACAATGGTTTTGGAAGGGGTGGGGGTTTGAAACAAAGATAACTAAAGAAAAGACCCTTTTGATGAAAGTTTGTAAATTAGTGAAAGAGACGTACATGTAAATCAATAAAACCAATGCAGTGGGTATCTATGTGGTGTTAGGATGAAGAAGAAGGGTGAGAACAACCAGAGATTATCCATGGAATTTCAAAAACAATTTTTTTTGTAGTTTCAAATTTTAAAAAGTTGGCTCATGAGACATGAGCAGATGTTTTTCACATTTCAATTTTTTTAGAGCCCACTTTCATGTATCAAATAAATTGTAACTTGTAAAATCCACCTAAAAAAGGGGTGGCTATAGGCAACGATGGGAAAGAGAAATGGAATAATTACATATCCCTTTAACTTAATTTGATCTGAAGCCTAAAATGCCACATAAAAAAATCCCCTAGGAAGGAGGTGGTGAGAAAAAAAAGGTTATACTGATGGCCCTTCTTAGACTTTGATTTGCTTATGCTCAAGCTTCTCTTTTAGACATTGTTTTCAGAGAAAACCCGAGTTATGTCTTAAAGTACCAAGCAAGCAATTTATGGTTGGTTCACCCTTTTATGCCATAGAACTCTTCACTTGTGTCCATCAGAAACACGCATATGGGAGATAGCCTAATTTCTCCCAAGATTTCAACAGGAGAATCGGGGCGTATTTATTCCTAACATTGAGTTAAGGAAGTAAGGGTCATATTTTTATTAATCAATACTTACAAAGATACAACTCATTATGGTTTGTTATGGACTGAATGTGTGTCTCCCAAAATTTATATGTTGAGATTCTAACCCTCAATGTGATGGTATTGGAAAGTAAGGCCTTTAGGATGTAATTACATCATGAAGGTGAAGCTTTCATGATATGATCAGCACCCTTCTAAAAGAGACCCTGGAGAGCTTTCTCATCCTCCCACCATGGAAGGACACAGTGAGTGGTCTGCAAGCCAGAAGGGGTGCTCTCCAGACCTAATAAGAGTGGCACCCTGATCTCCAACTTCCAGCCTCCAAAACTACAAGAAGTAAATTTCTGTTGTTTCTAAGCCACCCCAACCATGGTACTCTAACAGCAGTCTGAAATGATTAAGACATGGATAGAATAACTACCTAATGCTTATGTCAAAATTTAGAGTTGCCATATTCTTAAAACGGACTAGATGAGTAAGTAAAACTGTATTATAAAAATAAAACTATAGAAGGTTAAGAGAGGCATCAATTTTTCTAAAAGAATAGATGAAAATAAAAGTTGAACCAGATCATTATTATTTCTTTAATAAAATCATTAAAACTCTGTAAAACTGCCAGTTAGATAGATTTCTGCCATTAATCATTGATATACCTATTATCTAGGATTGACATTTTACAGAACTGACCATTCGTTATAGTAGATCCATTTAGGATAACAACTCATAGAATTGGATCTAGTGTCTCAACTGCTTCAAGACTATCCCAAGAAGTATACTTATTTTATATTCAATTGTTAAGTAAGCTATACATAAACAATTTGCTTTATTAATAGAAGGTACTTAATATTCTTTCCCTCCAGGATATGAAGAGCTCATCCAACAAGATTATTAGGATTTAAAAATTCATTGCTAAACTTGGGAAAAACTGAAAAACTATTCCAGATTCACATTCTATCTATTTTAGGGAGAATAATACAACCCTGCAGTTGATTTGAAGGTTCTATTTCCACAGACATTCTCACTCTGTCTCACTCTCTCATGCATCATTAAAATGATATAGCTTTTAATGCAAAAGGAAAGAAAAAGAATTCCTATAAAATTATATAATGTCATAATTTCTGGGCCAAAGTTTAATATAGTTCATTTTCATTAGAATTACAATAGAATTTAACGTTGGAATAAGTATCACAGAGCTAAAATCCACTATTTTATTTCCTTGTGTTAAATAGTATCTGGTTTTCAATGATTAAAAGGGCTACTGTTATTTTCAATACAAATAGCATGGCTAACATTTTCTGTTTAAAATTATTCAGATCTAATATTCATTTAGTTTGTTAGAATTCTATATAATAATGGAATGTGATACAGTTATTTTTATTAGTAGAATCTGGCTAATGTGTAGGTAAAAACAGTCATAAAACCACAGGGAGAAATCTGATTGGCAATTATTCACCTCTGAACCAGAAAAAAAACATAACACTTGGAATTTTTGCTTATTTCAACTGTTTACCTAAGTCACTAAAAATATTTCTTAAGTGTATTTAAATGCATACTTTACTCCTCTTTAGCAACTTTCATAAGTACTAAATTCTTCCTTGTTTAATGTTAATATATTGCATATATTAAAATATACTTGTTGGAATATCAGATATTTGTACTGGTAGAATTTAATAATATATTTTTCAAATGAAGATTACATTTATAATATCATACCAGTGCATTGATTTGATCATGTAATTATTTGGCTTACAACATATATTAGTGTGTGCATGTGTGTTTTGGTGTATTATAAAGGAGATATAAATTTGTACAGACACAGTGAGAGAAAGGTTAATTATATTTCTTGTCACCTTCTGGAACAAAGAGAAATGAAGCAGGTAACATCTGCCTGTTTGGTTGGAGCTATACTTTATAGACCAGAATGGTCACACTTTAATTAATGACTCTGCCCTGCATTTACTAGAAGGACTGGGAATTTATATATAATGCATTCATCATGCTTTCATGGAAAATGAAAATCACAAGATAGTATAGAGAAGACAATATACTCTGAGGAACCAGGTAATTTTTCTACAAAGGGTGAAGAGTAGGTTGTGCACCCAGAGCTCAAACTTCTCCAATAGTCCGTACATGCTGCAAATGACACTGTTTCAATTACCATGAATGGTTGCTTAGAGCAATCCATCTTTGTGTCATTTAATTGTCTAACATATAAACTGTAGGCTTTTAACTAAAACAATTACATAAGTGTACTAGGGAAAGAGCAAGCTGATTGCATGATTTGGGGAATGGAACCAAGCATTAAAAAATAGTTCATTGACTTTTTCAGTTGATGATAGAAACTACTGGAGCAGTTTGTTTTAATGATTTCTATGAATAAGATTTTGAAAAAGTAAACAAATTTATAGTTTTTTAGTAACTGAATTCTAAGGCATATTTTTATTAGCCTCTCTTGAAGAGGCAGTTTATATTGTAAATGGAAAAGTTCATTTTAAAACCAAAGCCCTCATTAATTGTTTTTTAACCCTATTACCCACTTTTATTAGACAATAGAAGGCATGTTTAGCATCTGGGGAAAGGAGATAATGTTAAGCAAAATATTAGTTAAAAGTTTTTTTTTTTTCACTTTATCAGTGGACACAAAGAGGTTCAGCAAATTCTGAATTTAAAAAATGGGAATTTAGAGCCTCTACATCTAATAAAAAACGTTACCAAAGTTTTTGCCATGAATAATTAAAAAAATGGAATGGCCCCATATTTTGAGGGAATATCAGGCCAATCTCTGCATGGGATATCAAGAGGCAAACTTGGAGTAAGTTAAGGATAGTAAGTTTGAGATTCCACTTAGTTAAATGGACATATCTAATAGATTGTTACCTATATGAAACTATGACTAATGTGAGAATACCAAATTATTGATGTATATATTTGGGAGTTTTCACCATGTAGATGGCATTTAGAACCATTAAATTGTATGAGGTCACCAAGATGCTAGCGTGGATAGAAAAAAACAAAGACATTCCAGGTCTTTTTGTATTAATACACAAACAGACATGAGAACACCACCAAAGGAAAATAAGAAACTACTGAATTTGTAAGGGGAAAAAAAAAAAAACAGATTATGGTATCCTGGAAACCAAGTAAAGCAAATATTTCATGAAAGAAATACAGAAATATAGAAAGTTCATCCAAATCAAAAGTTCCTCATAGGTCAAGTAAAATGTGGAATTCAAATTGACCGTTGGATTTGGAGACATACAGGTTATTAATAACCTTAATAAGAGCCAGGACGACTCTTTTATTGGAATGGTTTAGAAAACTATGGAGGAAGAGAAATTAAAATTGTTTATATGGATAATTATTTTGAGGAGTTTTGATAAATGAAAAGCAGAAATAAGGAGGAAATTTTGGAGGTAAAACTAAGGTGAAGAGGGTTTTGTTGTTGTTTTATTTTTTGGTTGTTTGTTTTTTTACATATAGGATAAAGAGCCGCACTTTTGTGGTAATGGAAAGATTCAGCCAGTAGAGGGAGAAGAACTGATAAGATAAATAGCTGGATGCAGTGTATTCTAGATAGAATTTTAAATAACTACCTTTTGTTAATTCTTCTAAACATAGAAGTAAAAAGCAGTGATTTTGAAAGAGTGAATTAAGTTAATATTTCCCTGAACTGATGGTTCATACTATTTATTGTAGTTCTATTTACACATCCATTCTACCATTTCCCCGTGGGGTAGTTACATTGTTTGGGTGATAAATCAGTTCATAAAATCCCAATCCCCTTACCATAGTGATTGTTCTGGGTAAATCAAACCTAAAATAATTAGTGCACAGTATCCCCTGGCTAAAGAGATTAAGTCCAGCCATGGTTCTATTCAGTGCAAAGCTTGCTGTGCTCAGGATGGTCTGTTAATTGGAGACCTGTAATTGCTGAAGCCATTTGCTAAAGCGAGAGAAGCCAATATGAAGAGGAATTTGATACAGGGGGATCACAACTTAGAGAATTTTAAACAAACCATGCCAGAGCCTTGAGCAAACTGTGCCTAGGAATTTTAATTATATGAGTCAATACATTCTCTTTATTGTTTAAATAAGTTTGAATTGAGTTTTCTATTTCTTGGAATTAAGATGATCTTAAATTGATGATGGCAGAAAAGCAAACCCCAGTTTACATAGCAGGCACTTACTATTGATGCAGCAACGGTGAACCCTATAAACTATTTTTTGAGGATGGAGCATACTGTGAACTGCTAATTATGCCCTAGATAACCAAATCTATGACCATTTCAGATTTTCTTTCTTTTTTTTTTTTTTAATAGTGGGTAAAGGGGCTCAGGAAAAAGAAAAAGGAAAAAAAATCTGTTATTTGGCTGAAGATAAAATCATATGAACAAAAAAGAAGAGTGTTCTCCAGAATAGAAAACACTGATTGCCCTGGAAAGGAGGAGATGCAGGTCATAAACCTCACTTTCCCATTCTATTTTATAAGCCTTCTTTTGGTATATCTTTCAAGTGAAATGTTCAACTAGATGACTTTTGATGCCACTTAAATTTAACAGCCTCTCACACTGAGTAGAGTGGGGCTATGTGTTGCCATTGATTTTCATGAATAAAGCTGTTTTTATCAAATTCTGCTACATGTTAGCACATCTAGCAACTTTTACATGATCTAAAAATAAAGAAAATAACTTGCAAATAAATATAAAGATAGCTCTGAGAGGGTTAGCACTCAAACACTTGTTATTTCAGTGGATATTATTAATCACACAGTACATGCTCAAATCTACATAGTAGGTGGGATTGAAAACCAAAAAGAAAAATTAACAACTTGAAGAGTTTTATAGGCTAATGGAATATTAGACATAAAAACACTTAAAATGCAATATTCCAAATGTTATGTGTACTAGCTGCATTAAAAAGAACTATGTTGGTCATAATTAAAAGAACTGGTACTTCTCCCTGAAAAGGTCAGGTTAACCTAAGAGATGAACACTTTTTTTTCTATTTTTTTAATTTTTTATAAACATATAATATATTTTTATCCCCAGGGGTACAGGTCTGTGAATTGCCCGGTTTACACACTTCACAGCACTCACCAAGGCACATACCCTCCCAATGTCTATAATCCCACTCCCCTTCTCCCAAACCCCCTCCCCCCAGCAACCCTCAGTTTGTTTTGTGAGATTAAGAGTCACTTATGGTTTGTCTCCCTCCCAATCCCATCTTGTTTCATTGATTCTTCTCCTACTCACTTAAGCCCCCATTTTGCATCGCCACTTCCTCATATCAGGGAGATCATATGATTGTTGTCTTTCTCTGC
>NC_081559.1:146867876-146871465 GCF_022355385.1 Mustela nigripes
ACTAGCCCTTTATCTGATGTCATTTGCAAATATCTTCTCCCATTCTGTCAGTTGTCTTTTGCTTTTGTTAACTGCTTCCTTTGCTGTGCAAAAGCTTTTGATCTTGATGAAATCCCAATAGTTCATTTTTGCCCTTGCTTCCCTTGCCTTTGGCGTTGTTCCTAGGAAGATGTTGCTGCGGCTGAGGTTGAAGAGGTTGCTGCCTGTGTTCTCCTCAAGGATTTTGATGGAGTCCTTTCCCACATTGAGGTCCTTCATCCATTTTGAGTCTATTTTCGTGTGTGGTGTAAGGAAATGGTGAGATGAACACTTTTAAAATAAGACTTAAATATGTATGAGGTAAAATAAGTAAAAATAAAACAAAATAATAAAATGAAATTTAAAAATTAAACATAATAAAAACAAAATAATAAAAATAGAAGAAACAAAATCAGGAGAAAGAAAGCATTCATTTTTATTAAACTGTATACTCCACCAAAGCAAGATAGTGACTTAGTCACAGTTGTGTCTCTGTTGTCTTGCATTGCAATAGTCATGGAGTAGACACCTCAAAACTGGTGCACAAAAGAGTACATGTGTTACATGGGGGTGACTGAGAATGCTGGACAGAGTGGGTTTGCGGGGAAGCAGGGAGAATGTGTAGGAAACTTTGTATTGTGGAAAAACTGTTGTCTGTGTGTTGATGGCAGAGTAAATGGAGAGATGAATGCACAAGAGAAGAGTATTGTTTTATTAATGAAAACTTATGGCAATGCATAATCACAACCTGTCAGAACATGAAGGTCAGACCACGGAGAGTCTTACAGAGTAAGGCTAATTACTGTTGATTTTCTCATTTAAATAATGAGTAGCCATTGAGAAATTTTGAGAAAAAAATAACATGACAAAAAAGGATTGTTATATCAACCACATGAGCAAAATTCTGAAGGGTAGATTAGAATGGCAGAGAGACTAAAGGAGAGAAAACAATTAGAAAATAATTACAAAACACCAGGGAAGGATATTACTGATTAAATTATGGCATGCTGGTGGATCTTTACAGAAAGAAAGAGGGGTTTAAGTGTTTACCATTTAGTAGGTAGTAAAAGAGATCATAATGATTTATTATAGTGGACTTTATATAGTTACAGTGGGCAAAACAGATGGAGATTTTAAGATGACTTCTAGGTTTCTGGCTTATACAGTTGAGGTGTAGGTGATAGCGTATTGTTATTTTTTAACACTAAAAGTAGAAGCAGAGATATACAAAAATGAGGATTGAAAATCTGTTTGAAGATTAGGACATAAATCAACAATTCATCTAAAAGATCTTAGGATATAGGTTAGACAAAGTACAGATGCTTTTATAGGTGCCAGAATTATATCAACAGTGAAATGTGTTGGCATGGTAACAAAGAAGTCAAAATGAAATCTTGGGCCTCATACAAGAGTACCCATGCCCCTGGAGAGTCATAAGGGCAAAGGGTGCACAACCATTTAATTTTGCCAATCTTCAAATTTTTTCAATATGTACTCATTCATAAAGAGTCCACCTGAGAAAAAGCCCATCAATAGATCACATGAAGAGTCCTTCCCTCCTTACTCAATTTTTTCCTTTTTTGCTGAAAGAAAAAGAAGAGAAAGAGGAGAAAAAGAAAGAGAGAGAGAAGGAAAAGGAGAGAGTAAAAGAAAGAGAAAAAAAAAGATAGAAAAAGAGAGAAAAAGAAAGCTAGGTAAATTCTCATCTGTCCTTAATCTTACTATGGTACCATTACTATAGAGATTCGTAAGTGAACAAAAGAGAAAAAATCCTCTTGCCTCATGTAGCTTATATTTTAGTGACTAAAAGGATAATGTGAAATATCGGTGGTGGGACTGAAAAAGTGAATAATATAACTAATTAGTAAATTGTTGTGAAATATATGCTTTCTAATTTTTTGAACTAAAAAGTAATCAAGTAGGTATATGAAATTTGGAGCATATATCATAGAAAGAGATCAAATAATTGAGTGACACTGTCATAACAAACCTTTTTCATACTTCTACCTATTCTTTTCAGCCAGATTTCTTAACAATTACTCTATGAAAATAAAAAACAGCTGATGATGCTGAATTCTGTTTTATTCTTATGGGAGACAATAAATAACAACTATATATGTAAAATAATCTGAAATTGAGGTCTGTTTATTTCAATAATATGCCATTTAATAATTTTTTATATTCAATAATTATTCATCAAAAATGTAATAAGTCTCTTGCATACTAAATATAGTTCTATTGCTGCCCAAATCCAGAAAATGCTTTTAAAATTCTTAAACACTTTTGGTCAAAGGAAATAAAAATATTTTTAATAGAAATTTATACAAATAGATGATACTTATAGAGGGATAGGGATAGAAGTATAAATAGATATCATTAAAGAGTATAATAATATGATCATAAAATCTTTAAAGTATAATGCATACTATATTAGGATATACTTATTTGTAAAAAGTATAATAAGATGAAAAGTGTAAGATAAAAACCAAATAATGCAAAATATTTAATTTTAAAATAACTTAAGTAATAGGAGTTTTACAAATTTAGAATTTAGAACATTTTTTTCTAAAACTACAAATAACTATATTGTGTATTAACTTCTTTAAAGATCTATGAACATGTAAAGGACAGTGTTCCTTCCCCATTCATTTTTATCCCCTATCAACGAGCATCAAAATTCAGGAGGTTCAGAGAATGCCCCTCAAAATCAATAAGAATAGGCCCACACCCAGTCACCTAATAGTAAAATTTACAAGCCTTAGTGACAAAGAGAAAATCCTGAAAGCAGCCCAGGAAAAGAAGTCTGTAACATACAATGGTAAAAATATTAGATTGGCAGCTGACTCATCCACAGAGACCTGGCAGGCCAGAAAGAGCTGGCATGATATTTTCAGAGCACTAAATGAGAAAAACATGCAGCCAAGAATACTATATCCAGCTAGGCTATCATTGAAAATAGAAGGAGAGATTAAAAGGTTCCAGGACAAACAAAAACTAAAAGAATTCGCAAACACCAAACCAGCTCTACAGGAAATATTGAAAGGGGTCCTCTAAGCAAGAGAGAGCCTACAAATGGTAGATCAGAAAGGAACAGAGACAATACACAGTAACAGGCACCTTACAGGCAATACAATGGCACTAAATTTATATCTCTCAATAGTTACCCTGAATGTTAATGGGGTAAATGCCCCTGTCAAAACACACAGGGTATAAGAATGGATAAAAAAACAAAACCCATCTATATGTTGCCTCCAAGAAACTCATTTTAAGCCCAAAGACACCTCCAGATTTAAAGTGAGGGGGTGGAAAAGAATTTGCCATGCTACTGGACATCAGAAGAAAGCAGGAGTGGCAATCCTTATATCAGATCAATTAGATTTTAAGCCAAAGACTATAATAAGAGATGAGGAAGGACACTATATCATACTCAAAGGGTCTGTCCAACAAGAAGATCTAACAATTTTAAATATCTATGCCCCCTACTTGGGAGCAGCCAACTATATAAATCAATTAATAACAAAATCAAACACATCAACAATAATACAATAATATTAGGGGACTTTAACACTCC
>NC_081559.1:146874465-147021603 GCF_022355385.1 Mustela nigripes
TTAAGAGTCACTTATGGTTTGTCTCCCTCCCAATCCCATCTTGTTTCATTGATTCTTCTCCTACCCACTTAAGCCCCCATGTTGCATCACTACTTCCTCATATCAGGGAGATCATATGATAGTTGTCTTTCTCTGCTTGACTTATTTCACTAAGCATGATATGCTCTAGTTCCATCCATGTTGTCGCAAATGGCAAGATTTCATTTCTTTTGATGGCTGCATAATATTCCATTGTGTATATATACACAATGGAATACTATGCAATTAATTTTTAAATAACTTTAGATTCCTAGGCTTTGCTGAACTTACTTGTTAGTTTCAGATTTTTTTTTTTGGTAAATATATGGGGTTTTAAACAGACACACAAACATACATACATACATACATACGTATGAATATATATATACATATATTCACATACAATTAAATTATATTTTTGAAAGTTTCCTACTTCTTTCTCATCTTTATACTTTTTATTTATTTGTCTTTTGCTACACTAGATAAGACTTCTCATAAAGTATTAAATCAATATGATAAGAGTAGACATACATTGTTTTCTCTAATCAGAAGGGCAAAGCATTTAATATGTTCCAATTAAGTATGATGATATCTGTAAATATTTGTAGAAGCTTTTTATCATACTGAGGAAGCCTGATAAGAATATTCATATATGTATATGTATATACACAGTATATCTTCCTATGTTTGTATAAGATATTTATTCTTTGTGTACATTTTCTTTTATACAAATTTAACATATACTCTTATATAGGGATGTATTCTTACATCCTTATTAAATAAGGATTACACTAATCCTTATTAATATTACATTTTTCTTACATACATATGTTTGCTGAGGATATATATGTGTATATATATGTACGTATTTATTCTTAGCAAAACTCTTCATTGTATATTCTTATAGAATAAATATCTCTGAATGTCCAACCCTGTGAAGACTTGGCCATTTTTTCTTCAACTATTTCTTCAGGTCCATTACTATTTAATCTCTCTGTGACCCTAATTGCACATATATTAACATGTGGCATTATCCCCTATATCTCAGACCCCCCTTTTTTTGTGGGTGTGATCTTCAGTTTGGTTGATCTCTAGTGACTCATTTTCAAGTTCATTCCTGTTTTTTGTTTTTTCTTAAACTTGTGTTTTTTATTCCTGTTACACCCGGTCTCCTATTGAGCCCAGCAATTAAATTTGTCCTTATATATTTTATTCTTTTTTACACTTTTTATTTCTTCTGAAGATGATGTCCCTTCTTTTTATACATTTTGTGCCAATTGCTCACTAGGTTATTTAATGTATTTATATTATTTTCCTAAAACTCCTTCTCTGCCTATTCCTGTTTCTGTAGGAAACAGGCCTCTATTACTATTTAATCTCTTGATCGTGGTCTCATTTTTCTACCTCTCCACATATCTTGTGCTTGTAGAAGAGCCCGTAGAGACTGAAGTAGAAAATATTTACATTTTCAGTTCCTTGTCAGACTGTGTGAATGGAAGAACAAGTCAATTTAACTTACAGTTGAGTTCCTTCTGTGTTTCTTGCCTTTGGTATTTATTTTGATTCAGTTAATCACCGGCTTCAAAGAGATGGAATTTGAGATGGAATCAAAACTTTGTTTTAGGCAAAGCTTGGAATCTGAGAACAAGCAACCCTCTAGCAATCGCTCTCTTTATAACCGGATCACCACCTTTTGGAGCTGCTCGGAGTTTCCTTTATGTAACCCTTTCCTTTATGCAACCAGGGAGGCTCCCTTAATCTTCTTTCCTTTCCACAGCCTTAATGGGCTAGTTTACTTGCTGAGGACTTCAAGTGCTTAGGGGGATTTCTCTCAGCTATCTCAGTCTTTATATCCCTTCTCCTGGGCTTTTCTCTGAGCTCTGAAAAGTCCCTGTGTTCCTTTGGAAAATCTTGCTCATCTTTTTTTTTTTTTTAATTTATTTATTTTTTAAAATTACTTTCCAGTGCTTTAGAATTCATTGTTTATGCACCAGTCTTATTCTAACCAGTCAGTTTCAGACAGTTGCCAGGCACTTAGAAAAGGCCATGGCATTATAGGTAAATTATGTCAATTTTTCTGTACTCTCCCACACTTTGGTGAACAATCCCTGTGCCTTCCTTAAGGATTCTTGGGTACCTTAAGAAGTTTCTGTGCACTCTTCTGACCTGCCTTCAGTTCTCAAGAGGCTGCCACCTTCCAGCCTTACAGCATTGCCACACTTCCCAATGCCTGTGACCACTTTCTGACCTTCAGTCTGCAAAGACCCATAATCCTGGTTTTTTTTTTTTTTCTCATCCCTACTTCCTTGCCTCTGCTTATGATAGACTCCTGTTCTGCACTCAGAGAAGATACTTTAGGACAGAAATGGCAAGTGACTTTTTTAAAAACACTATGGGATCATGACCTGAGCTGAAGGCAGTGGCTTAACCAGCCGAGCCACCCAGGCTTCTAGCAGCTATGAACTTCTTTCCTGGAATTTATTTCATACTTTTTTTGCATAGTCAGCTCTGAAATTTTCTTTTTCTTTTTTTTTTTTTTAATTTTTATTTATTTATTTGTCAGAGAGAGTGAGCACAGGAAGAAGAGTGGCAGGCAGAGTCAGAGGGAGAAGCAGGCTCCCTGCAGAGCAAGGAGCCTGATGTGGGACTTGATCCCAGGACGCTGGGATCATGACCTGAGGCGAAGGCAGCTGCTTAACCAACTGAGCCACCCAGGCGTCCCTGAAATTTTCTTAAGTAGGTAGCTTGTCTTCATTGTTAGTGTGGCAATGATGAGACTTCTTATAAATTTCTACATTCTAATCAAAATGGAAAGCCAAATGGTATGAGTTTCCCCCTCTGCAATTTCTGCTTTATGGACTAAGTACTTGAAAGAGGTGAGTATTATTATTTTATGGGTTCATCTACTATTAAACTAGATTTTTCCAAAAAAAAAATGTTCCCACATTTATAATGCCTAATGAAATTATATATGCTGATCCTGGCATATAGCAAATGAGAACCATCTTGAATAAATTTGTGATTAGAGAAATATAAAATTAACAATTTAATTTATTTGAGTTGTAATTAGTAATCTGTTGCTGGCCCTTTTCCCATTTTGAATTCAGTGGCACTTAACTTAATAAAATGAAATAAAACTTGGGCTTTTTATCTGTCATTGGGGCTTCTCCATTATAGTCTATCAATGAAACACTACTCCTGTTCTGCCTACGTGTGATGACTTTCTTTACTCCTACTTTAAAAGCACCAGTTGATGATAATATCCTACCATAGGATATCATTAAAACTAATTATTAAAGGAACAGAATCTCCCAAATATATATTACTGAGATATTGGAGAGGCTTTTTTAATATGGTGAAGAAGTAGTGTATTTTCAGATCAGTAGACCAGTAAAATTGTGCTCCCGTTCCACTTCCAGTCCTTGCATTTTTTTACAAGATAAAGTGCAAGCTTTATGAAAAAATACACCTAAAATCCATTAAAAGTCATTAGACTTTGCCCTCAGACTGGTTTTGCTGATATAATTATGATCTTATCTTTATAATCTCACTCCATTAGATAGGAAAAATATTGTTTTAATATTTTCCAGTTACATTAATGTAATAAATATTACATTATAATAAATATTCTTGCCGTGATTAATGGGGGCCATCGATTTTACATTCACACTCAAAATGATTTTCTTATTTAAATGATGATTGCCACTTTCAGTGAATGCCTTTCTTTATTAAAGGATAACACCTGAATTTTGAACTTAACCAAAGCAAACTCTTTTATGAAAAAATGAGGCAAATCATATGCATTTATTTCCTCAAAACAGTGTTTTTCATCTAAGTTGTGTAGAAACTCACAATGCTTTAGGAACTGTCCAAATCAGTAGTTCTTAGATTTTTGGTCTTAGGATTATGTTACATTTTTTTTTTAATGATTGGTTTGTGAACATATAGTATATAATTAGGTTGGATATAGTGTTCAATGATTCATTAGTTGCTTTACACACTTTTAAATAGTTAAGAATCCTGAAGTGGTTTAGTTTATGTCAGTTACAGTATCAATAGTTACCGTATAAAAATTTTTTTTAATTAAAAGAATCTATTTTATTTATAGTATACATTTAATTTATAATATATATTTCATTCAAAAATAACAATAAGCACATTATTTGTTAACATAAATGACATTTTTATAAAAGATAGCTTTATTTTCCAAAATATTTTGTTTATTTTCTTAAAGTGCTTGGGTGACTCAATCAGTTAAGCATCTGACTCTTGATTCTGGTTCAGGACATGATCTCAGGATTGTAAGATTGAACTCCATGTCAAGCTCCATGCTGGGTGTAAAGTCCACTCAAAATTCTTTCTCTTTCTCTCCCTCTGCTCCCCACCACCCCAGTGCACATGCTCTATCTCTCCTTCTAAAAATGAAGAAAAAGAATAAAGCTATGTGTAATTTTTGTTTCTTTACATCCTAGTGTATGACAGGTGTTCAATCAATGTTTGCAATAATTTAAACACCTATCAGTTAAAGACAAACTTACTTAGTTTGGTAGGTATGTTCTGACATGGTTCCCAATGACATGCCCCTCCCAGCATTTATGTCTTTGCCTTCTTCCTTTAAATAGGGGATGAAACCAGTGACTTACTTCTAACCAATAGAATACCACATGAATGATGAGATATCACCTCTGTGATTAGACCACCAAAGACTGACTTTCTTTGTAGTTCTCTCTCTCTCTTTCTCTCTCTCTCTCTCTCTCATTTACTGTCTTGCGAATCCTTGTGGCTTGATCAGATTAAGCAAGGTACCATGTTATGAGATGTTTTGTGGAGAGGTCCACTTGGATAGGAAGAAAGGAACAGATAACAGGCTTCATTCCAACAACCCACAAGAAATTGAATCCAACCAACACTACTCAGGGAGGAACTGGGTCTTTTCCAGTGAAGACTGGAATTGACTTTCTTCCGTGAGAGACCCAGTCAAAAGATCCAGCTAAAACCTACTCAGATTTCTGACCCAAAGCACCCGTGAAATAATGCCTGCTATTAATTTAAGACACTTAGTTGTGGGATAGTTTGTTATTCAGAAATAAATAAATAAAACAATGACTACTGTGATAGGGGATAAAAATGAGTCTATTTTTGTGTGTGGTGTAAGGAAATGGTCGAATTTCATTTTTCTGCATGTGGCTGTCCAATAATCCCAACACCATATATTAAAGAGGGTGTCTTTTTCCATTGGACATTCTTTCCTGCTTCGTCGAAGATTAGTTGACCATAGAGTTGAGGGTCTATTTCTGGGCTCTCTTTTCTGTTCCATTGATCTATGTGTCTGTTTTGTGCCAGTACCATGCTGTCTTGATGATGACAGCTTTGTAATAGAGCTTGAAGTCCGGAATTGTGATGCCACCAATGTTGGCTTTCTTTTTCAATATTCCTTTGGCTATTCGAGGTCTTTTCTGGTTCCATATAAATTTTAGAATTATTTGTTCCATTTCTTTGAAAAAGATGGATGGTACTTTGATAGGAATTGCATTAAATGTGTAGATTGCTTTAGGTAGCATAGACATTTTCACAATATTTATTCTTCCAATCCAGGAGCATGGAACATTTTTCCATTTCTTTGTGTCTTCCCCAATTTCTTTCATGAGTACTTTATAGTTTTCTGAGTATAGATTCTAAGCTTCTTTGGTTAGGTTTATTCCTAGGTATCTTATGGTTTGGGATGCAATTATAAATGGGATTGACTCTTTACTTTCTCTTTCTTCTGTCTTGCTGTTGGTGTAGAGAAATGCAACTGATTTCTGTGCATTGATTTTATATCCTGACACTTTACTGAATTCCTGTACAAGTTCTAGCAGTTTTGGAGTGGAGTCTTTTCCACATATAGTATCATATCATCTGTGAAGAGTGATAATTTGACTTCTTCTTTGCCAATTTGGATGCCTTTAATTTCCTTTTGTTGTCCAATTATGAGGCTAGGACTTCTAGTAGTACTATGTTGAATAGCAGTGGTGATAATGGATATCCCTGCAGTGTTCCTGACCTTAGTGGAAAAGCTTTCAGTTTTTCTCCATTGAGAATGATATTTGCGGTGGGTTTTTCATAGATGGCTTTGATTATATTGAGGTATGTGCCCTCTATCCCTACACTTTGAAGAGTTTTGATCAGGAATGGATGCTGTACTTTGACAAATGCTTTTTCAGCATCTATTGAGAGTATCATATGGTTCTTGTTCTTTCTTTTATTGATGTGTTGTATCACATTGACTGATTTGCGGATGTTGAACCAACCTTGCAGCCCTGGAATAAATCCCACTTGGTCGTGGTGAATAATCCTTTTAATGTACTGTTGAATCCTATTGGCTAGTATTTTGGTGAGAATTTTCGCATCTGTGTTCATCAAGGATTTTGGTCTATAGCTCTCTTTTTTGATGGGATCCTTGTCTGGTTTTGGGATCAAGGTGATACTGGCCTCATAAAATGAGTTTGGAAGTTTTCCTTCCATTTCTATTTTTTGGAACAGTTTCAGGAGAAAAGGAATTAGTTCTTCTTTAAATGTTTGGTAGAATTCCCCCGGGAAGCCGTCTGGCCATGGGCTTTTGTTTGTTTGGAGATTTTTAATGACTGTTTCAATCTCCTTACTGGTTATGGGTCTGTTCAGGCTTTCTACTTCTTCCTGGTTCAGTTGTGGTAGTTTATATGTTTCTAGGAATGCAACCATTTCTTCCAGATTGTCAAATTTGTTGGCGTAGAGTTGCTCATAGTATGTTCTTATAATAGTTTGTATTTCTTTGGTGTTAGTTGTGATCTCTCCTCTTTCACTCATGATTTTATTTATTTGGGTCCTTTCTATTTTCTTTTTATAAGTCTGGCCAGGGGTTTATCAATTTTATTAATTCTTTCAAAGAACCAGCTCCTAGTTTCGTTGATTTGCTCTATTGTGTTTTTGGTTTCTATTTCATTGATTTCTGCTCTGATCTTTATGATTTATCCTCTCCTGCTTGGCTTAGGGTTTCTTTCTTGTTCTTTCTCCAGCTCCTTTAGGTGTAGGGTAGGTTGTGTACCTGAGACCTATCTTGTTTCTTGAGAAAGGCTTGTACCGCTATATATTTTCCTCTCAGGACTGCCTTTGTTGTGTCCCACAGATTTTGAACCGTTGTATTTTCATTATCATTTGTTTCCATGATTTTTTTCAATTCTTCTTTGATTTCCCAGTTGACCCATTCATTCTTTAGAAGGATGCTGTTTAGTCTCCATGTATTTGGGTTCTTTTCAAACTTCCTTTTGTGGTTGCGTTCTAGCTTTAGAGCATTGTGGTCTGAAAATATGCAGGGAATGATCCCAATCTTTTGATACTGATTGAGTCCTGATTTAGAACCGAGGATGTGATCTATTCTGGAGAATGTTCCATGTGCACTAGAGAAGAATGTGTATTCCGTTGCTTTGGGATGAAATGTTCTGAATATATCTGTGATGTCCATCTGGTCCAGTGTGTCATTTATGGCCTTTATTTCCTTGTTGATCTTTTGCTTGGATGATCTGTCCATTTCAGTGAGGGGAGTGTTAAAGTCCCCTACTATTATTGTATTATTGTTGATTTGTTTCTTTGATTTTGTTATTAATTGGTTTATACAGTTGGCTGGTCCCATATTGGGGGCATAGATATTTAAAATTGTTAGATCTTCTTGTTGGACAGACCCTTTGAGTATGATATAGTGTCCTTCCTCATCTCTTATTATAGTCTTTGGCTTAAAATCTAATTGATCTGATATAAGGATTGCCACTCCTGCTTTCTTCTGATGTCCATTAGCATGGTAAATTCTTTTCCACCCCCTCACTTTAAATCTGGAGGTGTCTTCGGGCTTAAAATGAGTTTCTTGGAGGCAACATATAGATGGGTTTTGTTTTTTTATCCATTCTTAACCCTGTGTGTTTTGACAGGGGCATTTACCCCATTAACATTCAGGGTAACTATTGAGAGATATGAATTTAGTCCCATTGTATTGCCTGTAAGGTGCCTGTTACTGTATATGGTCTCTGTTCCTTTCTGATCTACCACTTGTAGGCTCTCTCTTTGCTTAGAGGACCCCTTTCAATATTTCCTGTAGAGCTGGTTTGGTGCTTGCAAATTCTTTCAGTTTTTGTTTGTCCTGGAAGCTTTTAATCTCTCCTTCTATTTTCAATGATAGCCTTGCTGGATATAGTATTCTTGGCTGCATGTTTTTCTCATTTAGTGCTCTAAAAATATCATGCCAGCTCTTTCTGGCCTGCCAGGTCTCTGTGGATGAGTCAGCTGCCAATCTAATATTTTTACCATTGTATGTTACAGACTTCTTTTCCCGGGCTGCTTTGAAGATTTTCTCTTTGTCACTAAGGCTTGTAAATTTTACTATTAGGTGACGGGGTGTGGGCCTATTCTTATTGATTTTGAGGGGCATTCTCTGAACCTCCTGAATTTTGATGCTCGTTCCCTTTGCCATATTGGGGAAATTCTCCCCAATAATTCTCTCCAGTATACCTTCTGCTCCCCTCTCTCTTTCTTCCTCTTCTGGAATCCCAATTATTCTAATGCTGTTTCGCCTTATGGTGTCACTATCTCTCGAATTCTCCCCTCGTGGTCCAGTAGCTGTTTGTCCCTCTTTTGCTCAGCTTCTTTATTCTCTGTCATTTGGTCTTCTATATCACTAATTCTTTCTTCTGCCTCATTTATCCTAGCAGTGAGAGCCTCCATTTTTGATTGAACCTCATTAATAGTTTTTTTGACTTCAACTTGTTTAGATTTTAGTTCTTTTATTTCTCCCGAAAGGGCTTTTATATCTCTCGAGAGGGTTTCTCTAATATCTTCCATGCCTTTTTCGAGCCCGGCTAGAACCTTGAGAATTGTCATTCTGAACTCTAGATCTGACATATTACCAATGTCTGTATTGATTAGGTCCCTAGCCTTCGGTACTGCCTCTTGTTCTTTTTTTTGTGTTGAATTTTTCCGTCTTGTCATTTTGTCCAGATAAGAGTATATGAAGGAGCAAGTAAAATACTAAAAGTGTGGCAGCAACCCCAGGAAAATATGCTTTAACCAAATTAGAAGAGATCCCAAATCGTGAGGGGGTAGAAAGGGGATAAAAAGAGGTTCAAAAAGGAAGAAAGAAAAGAAAAGAAAAAAGAAAAAAAAAGAAAAAAGAAAAGAAAAGAAAAGAATTTAAAAAAAGAAGACAAATAAGAAAAATATAAAAAAGAAAATATATATATATTGGATAAACTAGTTAAAAAACGTTAAAAAAGAAAAAGGTAAAAGTTAAAATAAATTTACCAGAAGGCGAGATAAAAAAACAAAAAATGAAAAAGAAAAAAATCAAATTAACTGCAAGACTAAAAAAAAATCACAGGGAAAAAGCCATGAGTTCCGTGCTTTGATTTCTCCTCCTCTGGAATTCTGCTGCTCTCCTTGGTATTGAAACCGCACTCCTTGGTAGTGAACTTGGTCTCAGCTGGATTTCTTGTTGATCTTCTGGGGGAGGGGCCTGTTGTAGTGATTCTCAAGTGTCTTTGCTCCAGGCAGAATTGCACCGCCCTTAACAGGGGCCGGGTTGAGTAATCCGCTAGGGTTTGCTTTCAGGAGCTTTTGTTCCCTGAGCGCTTTCCGTAGAGTTCCAGAGGACGGGAATACAAATGGCGGCCTCCTGGTCTCCGGCCCGGAGGAGCCGAGAGCCCGGGGCCCCACTCCTCAGTGAGCCCTCAGAGAACAGCGCCCAGTTACTCCCGTCTGCCTGACCTCCGGCCGCGCTCCGATCTCCCCAAGCCTGCGGCCGGTTCAAGGTAACACCGAGCTGTGAGCTTACTGTCGGCTCTGTCTTTGTAGCCGGCTTTCCCGTTCCAATACCTCCAAGCTCTGCGACACTCAGACACCCCCGATCCTTCTGTGACCCTGCGGGACCTGAGGCCACGCTGACCCCACGTGGGCTTCGCCCCGGTTTAGCCTCTGGAGCGATGTCCCTCAGCGGAACAGACTTTTAAAAGTCCTGATTTTGTGCACGGTTGCTCCGCCGCTTGCCGGGAGCCAGCCCCTCCCCCCGGGGTCTATCTTCCCGTCGCTTTGGATTCACTTCTCCGCCGGTCCTACCTTTCAGAAAGTGGTTGTGTTTTTGTTTCCAGAATTGCTGTTCTTCTTCTCTTCGATCTGCCGATGGATTTTCAGGTATTTGCAATCTTTAGATAAGCTATCTAGCTGATCTCCGGCCAGCTGAAGCAGTCTCAGCCTGCTACTTCTCCGCCATCTTGACTCTGCCCCCTGGAACTCAAACATTTTTAATGGGAGTCTAAAATGGTATAAATGATAGAAAGTTGTTAGACATTTTCTCATAAAGTTAAAAATATATTTACCATATTACCTGCAAACTCATTTCTATATGTTTACATAATAGAATTTAAAATAAATCTTCACAAATAACCTTCCATTAAAAAACAGGTTTATTTATAACAATCAAAAACTGAAAATGACTGAATTTCAAATTGTGATAAATTCATATATTCACGCAGGATACCATTAAACAGCAATAAAAGGGGCATAAATGAATACCTGCAACAATGCGGATGAATTATAAAAACAAACTAACAGACAAAAAGCATGTTTTGTTGAGCAAAAGAAGCTAGACACAAAGAAAAACATGCTGCACGGCAAATTCCAAGATAACAAGTCTCTGTTAAAATTTGGAGTCTTCCAATTTCCTCATATTATAATACTGGTATTTTAAAAATAATAGTCTTATAGCACATTCTTCATTGAAAATATGAAGAAATATTAATTTGGTACTTAATCATTCAATGCACTTTTATAGCTTACCCTCAAATATGTGAAATCATGTCATAAAGATAAGGGTAAAAGTAAATGTAGCAAGAATAGTCTTAGGTAGTATCTCATTACTAGAAAAAGGCAGAGGGTATAGGAAAAAGAATGCACCTTAGTCACCATACAATGTACAGTATGGTGACTAACATAACATAAGAAAATTTTTAAAAAAGGAAAAAACAATTATGAGTTCATGAAGTCATATATTATTATAAACTTTCTTTTTTGATGTGAATATTCAAGAGCTGTACATACTCTTTGTTAGTCGTTCTGTGAGGCATATGGTTAGTCATAGATGCAGAGTAAGATTGTCTTCAGAGGTGATTTATATAAACTTTTCACATTTATTTTTGCTGTAGTAGTGGCTTCCCTTTATATTCCAACAAAGTTATAGAGAAAGATCTAGACTTTGTCAGAAATTGTAGAAACATGAATTATATCTCATTGAACATTACATCTATATAGAATTGGGTATAAAAATTCCCTAGGTTCCATCAGTCGAAGACTTTCATATGTTCTTGGACAACCCTAAGATAAAAGTAAGTTCTCAAGATGATTTTAGGCTTAAATGATTCCCAACCAAAGGATTTGATTAAAAATGCTAATAAACTACAGAATTTTTCTCTTATAGAAACTGTATACCTTTGGGTAGCTTCCTCTGTTTATAGATCTTTTCTTACCATATCAGTTTTCGTTTATTACTTGTAAAATTATGATCATGATAATACGGCATTAAATAACCAATTCTATGAACAGAAATTGGCACTAAAAAGATATTCTACAATACTGATTACCTCTAGCAATGATATGAAAATAAAGTAAATGATATGAAAATGTCATCTGCTGTTAAAAGCATGCATAATGTTTGAATTTAGTAGAGAATGCTGTATTTGAAAATTATATTTGAAAAATCTGGTTTTCATTTAGATTTTAAATTAAGCACCTTGTATTTTTCATTGTTCTTCATGATCTTAGTATATGTGAAATCAAGAATTCTATTCTATGATGGTCATAGAGGAGTTAATTATTCAGGTGGACTGTATTTTGTGTTTTATGTTTGTCTTCATAATAAACTCTATCCTCATTATACTTTAAAAAAATTGACTGAATTTAAATGAACCCATTTTAGGGTTCCAGTTCTTTAAACATTAAACCCAGAATTATTACTAGAACATAAATTATGCACATAGATAAATGAGAGCATAATTAGTTGTATTAATTTGGCAAGAGCTAATTGTCTCCACTATTTTTTTACATTCAAAGAAGTCTTGAAGGAGATCACTGTGAGGATTTAGCATAATACTAAGAATATCTAAGTTCAAAAGCTAAAAACCATCTCTCTTGTGCCTGCTGAATTGTCCTTGTACAGTTTATGAATATTTAAAACTGTAAAGGTATAGCTATTTATTGTGTTCTAATCTTTTTCAGAGAAGCACCCTCAACATTAATAATTCTAAGCATAGGACAATAATTTTATAATTATACAGTTATAAATTATTTTGTATGATGTTAAGGTTCGGTTTTGAAATTTAACATCACAATTAATTGTTCATGTTCATTACCCCACAACACAATAATTTTTGTCACGTAGAGGAAACTATACATTTAGATAATTGCACAAATGGATTTCATTTAATTATTTTTAAAACAGTTCCGATTTACAGCTCAATTAAAAGGTGATGGATTGCACATAATTTGTTCCCTTTTTATGGATTATAGATTAGAGATAAAATTACCTCAGGAGACTTTTTTTCCACCCATGGTTTCACAATCTGTTATTCTAAATGTAAACTGATTGAAACCACAATTCCCTTTTGTCACAGCAGGTTTCTGGCTTTCAGTGTTTTTCTGCTTGTATAATTACATATTTTAAGAAGATATGTTAATCAGTAAGCATATTCTGGTGTCTCAGGGGATCTAGCAGAAATTTGTTGCAGATAATATGTTTTAACCCTTTTAAAAAGGCAGTGACAACCTAAGGTTACTTATTTTGTGTAAAAGAGTTCATAAAATCTTTCATTTGCTCATTTACAATAATCTAGTCCTATATAATCATACGTATTTTTAGTTGGAATGGACTTCATGGATCATGTAATGTTATCAACTTGTTTTAAGTGTAAGGAAATTGAGACTTTAGGTTGCAGGGAAGGAGTAATGGTATAGATAGAAGATTCCCATTTCAAATCCTAAATGTATCACTTACTGGATAGGTTACTTTCTTTATCTTTAATGTTGCTGTAACAAGTAATTAGAAAATTAGTGGTTTGAGACAATGCAGATTTATTCTCTTACAGTTTTGGAAGCTAGGAGTCCTAAAGCAAGATGGTCCTTCTGGAGACTTCCAGAAAGAATTGTTTCCTTGACTTCTCCATGCCTAAGCCTGCTTTGATTCCTTGGTTTACTTCTTTTCTTGGTTTACATCACTAACCTCTGCATCCATTAACACATTTTTTTCTAACTGATCCTCTTGCTTTCCTTTTATATAGAACCTTGTGATTATATTGGGCCCAAACGGATAATCCAGGATTATCAGCGTTTTAAAACACTTAATTTAGGGGTGCCCGGTGGCTCAGTGGGTTAAAGCCTCTGCCTTCGGCTCCGATCGTGATCCCAGGGTCCTGAGAAGGAGCCCTGCATCAGGCTCTCTGCTCAGTAGGGAGTCTGCTTCTCCCTCTCTCTCTGCCTGCCTCTCTGCCTACTTGTGATCTCTCTCTCTCTGTCAAATAAATAAATAAAATCTTAAAAAAAAAAACAATTTAATCTGATTTATAAAATCTTCTATACCATGTAAATTAACAGATTCATAGGTTTCACAGATTAGGATTTGAATATCTTTGGTGTATTACTACTCAGCCCACCACCATTATTTAATACCATTTCTAAAGCAGGAATGAGTGGTAATCTGTTCTGCAACTTCACAACACTCCAACCTATCTCTCTTACTACAGTTTTTGACCATCTCTCATCTGCTGCTTTAATCTGATTTCCTATCTTTTATCATTCTTCTTGAGGCCAGAATTTACCATATGGCTATAAAAACATCAAATGGGTTCATATTATTTTCTTGTTTAATACATTCAGTGACTTTCCATTGCTTATTTTAAAAAGACTACATTCCTCAAAGCAGTGGACAATCCCCTTCACAGCAGGGAGGGAATCCAGCTGTCTAGGCTGATTCTTAATGCTCCAAGGTGCTAGTTAACTTTTCCTAAGTGCAACAAGTTTCTTTATATATGCAGACCTTTCCATAAATTGTTTCTCCTTCAGGAAATCTCCTTAGCTAAAGCCTTCCCAATCTTAAAAAAAAAAAAAAAAAAAAAAAAGCCATATTCAACCTCCAAAATTCACTGCATTGTATCCTCCTATGTAACATTCCCTAGAGTCAACCTTGTTTTTACCTCTACTTTTGCATTTATCATGTGCTTTTGCAATTATAATATAGTTTCTTTGTTGTACACTCTATGATGAGTTCCTCAAGGGTAATGCCTCTGTTCTATGCATCTTTTCAAAGTCCCAGTATGTAAATGTTTAACCCTGACATTATTAACTTCTTTATTCTCTGAACTTCCACCACTTCTCTTAATTTTGCCATCAATTATAAATTCTCTTGCTTGATACAAACATTATTTCATGTTTTTGACACTGGAGGTTTTTCCTGGTAAAGGATATTTATAACATATTTTATATCTTCCATGGCATTAGAAAATACTAAGGACAGCATAGATATTAAGCAAATGTTTTGAGATTGTTAACCTAAAATGGATTAATGTATGGTTTCTCGAATAAACACAAAATAACAGTTAAAATGATGTTATTTAGTATTTTCATTAATGAGCAGGAGGAAGATTTTTCAAGAAAATCCAGGCTTTTGTTCATGACCCTAAAACCCACAAGAGAATAGAGAATTTCTCATTTATAGACATAAATTATATATCATCAATCATGACATAGAAGTAAAGAATTTTAAGGCACGCAGAAAGCTCCGTTGAAATTGGAATTTATTATCTGAATATTTTATACCAGGTGTGATGATTTGAGGTAAATATTCTGATAAAAAACTTGAAATGCAGAATGGATCACTACCATCTAGGAAGGAATGAAGCTTCATTAAAATATATTAATGATGTTGATCTGACAAAAAGAGTCCTGGTTTAAGAGATTAATATCCTCTGAAACAACACCAAGTTGGGGAACCTAATCAAAGGAACCAGAGTCTATAACACATTCCATAGTCTGCCTTCAAATCCAAAACAGTGAAAATAAAATAACAACTGCAAAAGAGCCGCCTCCACTCTGAAATGCACAGAAACTACTCTCACTACTTTCTGACACAGGAAGAATTGTTTTCTACTCCTCCCTTGCTCTCGGGACACCCTAGCCCCCCACTCCACTCCATCCTTACTTTTAGCTTCATTAAATTCTTTCCTTCTACAGTACTTTGGAGATGAGATGCCTAGTGTATAATACCACATTTTAGGTGGCAGTGGAAACAGGTTTTCTTTGCCAAAGTTGCAACAGAGAAAGTAATAAGCAAAAAGGAGCCTGGGAAGCAAGGGATGATAGAAACTGTAGTCATAAATTCAGCAGGAGAAGGAAGATCTGCAAACTACATATTTCCAGTGTAAAGAATCAGACTGATCAAGGAAGGAGAGCACTAATTTATTGGAGATACAAGTCATTTAATAAACCTTTATTTTTCAAGAAGATAAGAGATAAATATCTGAGCAAACAACCCAGAATGTCCACACGACTGGGAAAAACATCCCAGGGAGAAAGGATATGCTTTTTCTGGCCAGTCTGTCAGCAATTACATGCCCGGGTGTAGAGAAGCAGCTTACAGTAGGGAGGATTAGGAAGAAGAGGGCTTATCTTCAGATATTTTGTTTTTAACACTTTTTTTTACTCTTTGGGTTTAAATTATTTTGAGCTAGATTTTCTCCTTTTTATTTTCTTTTTTGACGTGTAATTGACTAGGTTTCCACCTTCTGCAGTAAAAAATAAATGCAGTCAACTTCATGTATTTGTGAATGTTGGTGTGACTAATTCTTACTAATTACATAAGTTAATTACATAATTAAATATATATTTCTCCATGCTATTTTCATTTAAAAGACTATTTTAAGGGATGCCTGTGTGGCTCAGTCAGTTAAGCATCCAACTCATGATTTTTTAGCTCAGGTTCTGATCTCAGAGTCCTGGGATCCAGCCATACATTGAATCCAGAGTTGAAGGCTCTGTGATCAGTGGGAAGTCTGCTTACAAATTTCTCTTCCTCTTCCTCCCCTCCCCCCCACCCCTCCCTCTGCCTTTTCTTTCTCTCTCAGATAAATAAACAAATATTTATAAAAAAATAAAGAATATTTTAAAAACAATTTTGTGATCTTGATAGTTAAAATATAACAACATTCTTTTTTATAAATTTAAAAGTTTATAGATAAGAAATTCTTCAATTCTGACAGTGCAGTGGTTTTAAACCTGCATGAATTTATGGACAACCTTATTGACTTCATATTATTGACTTCACTACCACTAGATGCCTAGATATGATCAGATGCCTAGATATGGCTGGTGACCCTTTGCCTACTGCTGGTCTCAAAATCCTGTTTAAGAACATTTAAGAAAGATCTTTCTGGAATTTAGAATTTACTGCCTAGAGACAATAGTTTGGAGACCAGCATATTCCATGTAAAAACATGAAGAATAGGTAATTATATTAAATGAACTTTCTTTGCCAAAGACATAAATAGCCCAAGGATAACAATTCTTAAGCTATTTTCAGCTTTTGAATTATTGAAAAATTCTGTAGTACTGCATATTGCAACTTGAACTGTGTGCCACAAATCTTTAAAAATAAAGTGTTTGTCTTCCCTCAGCTGACAGCTGAATGAATATGAAAAAGAAATGCAATTATATTTTGCAAATTCATGGGAAGGATTGCTCAGCAAAACTTCTCATGTTAGACTAATTAAGTAAAAATACTTATGGCTGTATCAAATTCCACTAACATGCAGCTTAGGTAAAGTTAGATAATATACCTGTGAATTCAAGTTTGTGCAGTGGAATCAGGTTAAAATGACTACACCTTATTGAATTGTGGATTTTATATCTTTTCGGGAACTTTTTTCAGTGTTTCGATATGACCAAGAGGATCTCAGTATTCTGAGGAGAATATTGATTAAGCTTGAGTAAACCCTAGGGTCCGGCTTCCTTCTGGCTGGCGGCCCCTGACCTCCCTAAGTCAGACACTTAACTGACCGAGATGCAGAGCACCCTTGTCTAATGGGCTTTCAAAGTGATTTGATTTCCAATTACACATATCAATTACCTAGTCAACAGTTCAAAATTTTACTTCATAAATTTTGAAAAATTGTTGAAAGTTACTGCTTTGAGGAAATCAAAATGCCCTTTCTGTGGACGCACAGAATAACCAGAAGGAAACGTCCCGCATTAACCTGTGTTCAGGAAGTTCAAAATTAAAGCTTTACCCAAGAGTACCGATATGGTAGTGCACTGCCCGAGGTCACACCGATAGTCCACCGCACACCAGGCCTGAGAACAAACACACACGTGGCTGATGTGAATACGTACATTTCTTTCATGCCCTCAGTTCCCTTTCTGCATGAGTGTTAATGAAAAACAACAACAACAAAAAGACCAAAATACAGGCATTAGGAGGAGAAAGAAAATGAGAAGTGTGGAAAAAATTTTTTCAAACAATAGATGTTCACTACATTTAAACAGAAGGAAAATAATAAGTGAAAATGAAAATGGATATGTTTTAATTTCACAAATTTATGATTTACTTGTTTTTCTCGTGGAAAATTATAACTTTAAACAGAAGTATATGTCTTGATGAATGACTTGAAAAGTTAAAATTGATTAAACCAGCTTATTTGAGGAAAGAGAATGTCTTGGAATTCCATTGAAAATATCAATGATTTTTTGTCTAATTAGAAAATCCATAATTTAATTGCTACACAGTTTTATGTAAAAATTATGTCTAATGCTCATATAGTGAGCATTCAATAAATATTTGGAAGTACTATTGTTATTTCTATTATTAGTTACTAATTACATATGGAGCTGTCAACAAATAGAACCCGAGTTTGAATTTTGTCTCTATTAATTAGTTGTTTCAGCAAGTTACATATGTGCTCTGACTTCATTTTCCTTTTCTACAAAAACCGGGGTTCCTTTCCCATCATTGTATTCAATGCAAGATATGAAGTAGTGAGCCATTTAATCTTAAGGGAGTTAAAAATAAATATTTAAAAAATTACTATTAAAGCCTCCTGAAATTTCCTTTGTTTCCACTTTGGCAGATAATCTTTGCATATCATGTATCTCCCTTAATTCCTTTCCTTCTGTGCTCCAGGCCACACCACTTGGACCTCAGTGGGGCGCTAAGACCCTATTAACAGCTAGGCTGGCCCAAGGTATTATCTTTCTTCTTCTCTCTTAACTATAAAGAGTAGTCCAGTTTCTTACATAACAGAGTCAAGTCAGAGAGAAAGAGGTAGAGAATGAAATAGAGAAATTATATTTAAGACATTTTCTGGTTAAATTTATCTGAATTTTTAGCATATCCTAGTTTTTCCAACAGTAGATGAAAATAATTCATATACTTCATATTTATATATTCTGGATTCATGTACACACAGACACATACATAACATACATGTGCATGTACTAGTGCTTTAGTTAATAAAATGACAAAAGGAGTAGTTTTAATATAAGACATATGTCAATGTGAGATTTTGAACAGGAATTCTTTGACATTCTAAAGGCAGAATCTTGAAGAATGGAGAAAGAAAAAGCTAATTGTATGTTTCATGCCTAAAGCACATTGTAAAGATGTGAAAGTGAACTTTTCAGAATTGAATGATATTATGATTTTTATCCTAGAGTTGAAAGATTATTGCTTAAATGCAGCAGAAACTTGGTAAAAGGAAAGAAATGCTAACAAAATAAAATGTAAAATTTACAAATATCAGAGATGTAACTTTGTATGTATTGACTATATCTAGCCCTAATCAGAGAAGAGAAAAAAATACTGGAGAAATAACGTTCCATAAACCACATCTTTACCATGACAAATATGGATGCTAAATCAATTTTTTATTAATACTATTGACTGTCAGGGTTCATATGAGATGAAGTACTTTCAATCAAATTACTTTAATATATGTCCAAATTAGTTAAATAAGTGGTTCTATTACACTTTATCCTTTGGGTGAGCAAAAGTTCTATAAAGAATTTTACATTTAAAAAATTATGTCTAAAATGCACTTAATATCTCTGTCGTAGAAGTGGGTATGAAAGCAGTGGAACACATAGCCAAGACGCAGGATTCCATCCAATCATGCAATGAAGATATTGCATGCTCCTAACTATGGAGAATAGGAATAAACGGCTGGAGTCTCCATTGTTAGGAACTTGCAATATCTTCATTGCATGCATTTTAAAAAAACAGATGGTATTATTGCTGGAGCTACCCACATGGGAAGATGAGTGCAACAAAGTCCATTCTTTAGAAACAGATAAATAAGCAAGTGGGACAAATGGCATGGAAATAATAGGTTAAGAAAATAACTTAAGTGATAGTAATTAGACATCTCTAAGCATATTTTTGGTAGTAAATAACATTAACATATATTTTAACCACTCCATAGGGAAGTTTTATATGTAATACCATACAGAGAAATCATAAGAACACAGTAATTTACCACACACATTATATACTTATGAGCCAGCAAACTTCATGGGGTCTTTCTTGTTGGTAGCATTGATATATGCGTACCAGTCAGTTTCCTTCTGGGCCCTGTCTAAAGTCTTCATGAAATCTTAAACCATCCAATCAGACATTGTTAGAGCTAATAAAGATGTTATAAGTCAAATATCCAATCAGTTCAGGCTACAGTTAGAACAGTAATGTAGAGAGATTTAGTCCCAGATTAATATCAATAGTTTTGGGAAAATCTAGAAAAACTAACAAGTTATGAGGACTTCTATTCCATTCATATCTTTAGGACACTATGCTGTCTCATTCCCTCTGTTCTTTTGTGTAAGCTAAATTTTATTGTTGCAGGAAAGAGATTGGTGAAATAAGAAGTAGTGGAAAGCAGTCAAACGGTTTCACCCAGGAAAGCTGAACAGAAGACAAACAGTTTCACCCGGGAAGGTTCCAAAGCAGATGGGAGTACATCAAGCAGTAAAGCTAAGTTAAATAAAAAATGGGCAGGAGGCTATTAATAGGATGCTTTAGTCAGTTTAGAAGTTCTTACTACAGAGAAAACAAAACAAATGCAGAATGCAGATAAATGAAAAAGAAGCAACATTCTAGAACTGCTGCTCTAAGGCAGATAGTTTTAAAGAAACAATTCTAGTTGTTTAAAGAAGAGTTAAATAAGGTCAGTTCAAAGCACATAAAGTGTAACATGAAAAACCTCAACAATATTTATAAATGGATTACTGGGAATGTGTCAGCAAACAGAAATGTGTCCTTTGCAAAATAAAGAACATGGACTGCATAAATAATGAATGCAACCTAATGCATGTACCAAAACTATATGAATATATTGTTATAAAATACTGAGTCAAAACTTAATTTGAGGGGCACCTGGGTGGCTCAGTGGGTTAAAGCCTCTGCCTTCGGCTCAGGTCATGATCTCAGGTCCTGGAATGGAGCCCCGAATTGGGCTCTCTGCTAAGCAGGGAGCCTGCTTTCCCCTCTCTCTCTGCCTGCCTTTCTGCCCAATTGTGATCTCTCTCTCTCTGTCAAATAAATAAATAAATAAATGACTTAATTTGAATGATATTTTAAATATAAATATTTAAAATATAGAGCATACTCTATTTAGTGACACATTGATTTTTAAGAGCTAAACATGAACTAGTCAAAATGATTGTACGGATTGATTTAATAAAAATTTCACTGGCATGCACATCATTAAAACTACATTTTATACATTCCTATCTAGCAAAATTGAGTATTCACTTAATTTCTACTAAATTTGGCATTTTATTTGCCCATAAAAGAGACTTCTGTGTATTTGGTATTCTAATTAATTAAAAAAAAAAAAAAACTTAAAAGAGGCTGGATTTATGCCTCATTAGCAGCATCCTGAGAAGCTCTGTGGCACTTCAAAAAACTAACAGTGATACCATGTTATATTTAAATTTTAGGGGAGGGCGCCTGGGTGGCTCAGTGGGTTAAGCCGCTGCCTTCAGCTCAGGTCATGATCTCAGGGTCCTGGGATCGAGTCCCACATCGGGCTCTCTGCTCAGCGGGGAGCCAGCTTCCTCCTCTCTCTCTCTCTGCCTGCCTCTCTGCCTACTTGTGATCTCTCTCTGTCAAGTAGATAAATAAAATCTTTAAAAAATAAATAAATAAAATAAATTTGAGGGGAAAAACAGACATGTCTTTTGCATAGCACACAAATTAATATTATTTTGTCTTTTGGACATAAATACCTTAAAAAGGAAATTCTTAGACATTTCCTTTGGCCAGGGAGGACTGTGAAAAAGCTACTGAGACACTATGAGCTTAAAAGGTTTGAGAATTTATGAAATACATATTTTTTGCAGTCTTGTCCAAACGTAAACCTGAATGGCTAATAAAGAAGGGGCTTGAGGTGTTTGAAATGCAATATTTTTATTTTAAGTGGTATGTTTGCATTTATTACTGAAGTGGGTAAATTAACATCTTGGCTTTGCATTCCTCAAAACAAGATTAGAGTAGTTTTTTTTTTTTTTTAATTTTATTTATTTATTTGACAGACAGAGATCACAAGTAGGCAGAGAGGCAGGCAGAGAGAGGAGGAAGCAGGCTCCCTGCTGAGCAGAGAGCCTGATGCTAGGCTGGATCCCAGGACCCTGGGATCATGACCTGAGCTGAAGGCAGAGGCTTTAACCCACTGAGCCACCCAGGCTCCCCATTAGAGTAGGTTTTAAAATATCATTATAAATTTAAGGAAATACGTTTTGGGTATTAAGATTGAAGGCACATAGATACGCATAGATGAATAATCATTACAACTATAATTATTAGCTACCATACATAAAATGTCATGTGCACACAGAACTCACCTAATTATTGTAAATAAAACTGAAAATGTCCACATATACACATTGTATTCATTACAGATGGCTTTGGGTCATACAGACATTTAGAAATACTAATTACCTTTTAAGCCACAGATATAGGTTATCTGTCCATTTATTTGTGTCTTCTTCAATGGAAGTTTTCAGTGTATAAATATTTCACTTCCTTGGTTAAACTTATTCCTAAGTATTTTATTATTTTTGATTCTGTTGCAAATGAGATTTAAAAAAATATTTTTTCAGATAGTTCGTTGTTAAGGTAAAGAAATCTGACTGATCATTGTATATATTGATTTTATACAATGTTACCAAACTCATTTGTTATTTCCCAAAGTTCTTTGGTGGAATGTTTAAGATTTCTGTATATGAGATCATTTCATCTACAAACAGAGGCAATTTACATGTTCCTTTATAATTTAAATGCCCTTACTTCTTTTTCTTGGCTAATTGCTCTGGCTACAACTTCTAATGCTATGTTGAATAAAAATGGTAATAAGGTGTATTCTTGTCCTGTTCTGGATTTTAAAGGGAAAGCTTTCTTGTTTTCACTGTATGATGTTAACTTTGGGAAAATCATTCAAATATTATAGGTATGTAAATATAATAGGTATGTAAATATAAATATAAATATATAACAGGTATGTAAATATAAATATAAACATAAATAGCTTTAAGTTTTAAAAGCAACTTACCTCTATTTGAGATTTTTTAAATTTATATTTAATAAAGAAGGAATTCAAATAGACGTATAGAAAAAAATAAATACTATTCTGACCATGGCATGAGCCAAAAACTGGCTCATTGCTAATTGAAAGAAATATGAAGAAATATGAAGTGGGGGGAAAAATAATAGTAGTAGAAGAAGTATATTTTGACCCCAGTGTTATTTTTTTTAAGGAATCATTTATTTATTTTAGAAAGAGAGACAGAATGAGAGCAACGGGAGAGAGAAACTCAAGTAGACTCTGCTCTCCGTAGAGAGCCCAATGCGAGGCTAGATTTTACAATCCTGAGAGCAAGACCTGAGCTAAACCAAGAGTCAGTCACTTAACCAGATGGAACCACCCAGGCACCCTTCCCACGTTAATTTTGAAAGTAATTTATAGGGGCGCCTGGGTGGCTCAGTGGGTTAAAGCCTCTGCCTTCCGCTCAGGTCATGATCCCACGTGATGGGATCGAGCCCCTCATCGGGCTCTCTGCTCAGCCGGAGGCCTGCTTCCTCCCCTCTCTTTGCCTGCCTCTCTGCCCATTTGTGATCTCTGTCTGTCAAAAAAAAAAAAAAAAAGTAATTTATAACACTGTCCAAAGTGGTATATCCTAGAGCAGCATTATGCTAAAGTCTCTGATGCGTTTTTTGAAAACACAAACAAAGGACAAGAATAAGTTTGATATCTTGGGCAAAGGCAGTTTAAAGACAGGTTGTCTATATTACCTTCATTTATAGAGTAACATATTGACTAATATAGTGAATCGACAGTTCCATTTAAAATTCTCTCAGTGCTCTAAATTCTGTCCAAATTTAAATTCAGATTGACTCTCCTCAAGACATCAATGTAGTTTGTATATGTTCAATTATATTAAGTCACAACCTCAAAAACATTAAGATTAAAGTCACATGTAATACTGGGAAAATATCTTAAGCCTGTTATAGGTGTTCCTTGCTGAAGTATCTTTTAAAGGAAGATTGCAAAGCCTATTTCATTGATGGAGCCTCAAAGATGACAGAATAAATAACTGTGTTTGTATCCTAGTTATAAAAATAATTATGTAATCAAGAGTGCATGTAGGATTTGATGTTCCTATTTTATCTCTGATAATAGAAGTCAGAAAATAAGAAAGCATTTTATATTGAAATATACAATTTTGCCATATTTTTATATAGTTATATTTAAAAGAATATTCTACATGAGTAGTTAACTATGGTATCTCAATATCACGGCTATTCTTAAAAAAATAACATTCAAATATGAAGGAGAAAGTGTTCTTTGTTGTTCACATGGGAGAGAGAATAGATTTCTTGAGTTCAGAAATAAAAAAAACTTTCTATAAATATCTCAGTCCTTATGTATTTAAATGTTATAGCAGCAAAAGCAATCATGGCTTGAAACTCTTGTATTTGACATACTTATTTTTTTTTTTAAGATTTTATTTATTTTGACAGAGAGAGAGAGAGAAATCACAAGTAGGGAGAGAGGCAGGCAGAGAGAGAGAGAGAGGAGGAAGCAGGCTCCCCTCGGAGCAGAGAGCCCGACGTGGGGCTCGATCCCAGGATCCTGGGATCCTGAGCCAAAGGCAGAGGCTTTAACCCACTGAGCCACCCAGGCGCCCCTGACATACTTATTTTTAATGATCAAATTTTACTTGTGATACTGGGATGCAAACATATGAGTTTAGAATTTATATCCCTTACCCGTTTTTATTTGAAATTATGTGACCCCATATGATATTTGCACTGGGCAATGCCAGTGGGGTTGGAAGACTTTTTTTTTTTTTTTGGTAGTTTCAAATTTTATTTAAATTATAATAAGTTAACATATAATGTAATATTAGTTTCAAGAGTAAAATTTAGTGATCCAACACTTACACATGACATCTAGTGCTCATCCCAACAAGTGCCTTCCTTAATACCCATCATCCATTTAACCCATTTGGGCCCCACCCCTTCCCTACACCCAGAAACCCTCAGTTTGTTTTCTAGAGTTAGGAGTCTTTTTTATGGTTTGCCTCTCTCTCTGTCTCTCTCTCTTCTTCCCTTTATGTCTATTTGTTATGTTTCTTAAATTCCACATATGAGTAAAATCATTATGTATTTGACTTTCTCTGACTTATTTTGCCACTATGGAAAACAGTATGGAGTCTCCTCAAAAAGCTAAAAATAGAGGTATGGTAGGATCCATTTATTTTTAAATATCTTGCTCTGTTTTTTTACTTTTGGACAATTCTTTATTTTTCCATTGGAAATATTACAAGACTATTTTAATTAAGGTTTTAAAAAATCATCTGATTATATTTTAATCAATGTGAATAATGAGACATGATATAATTATTATTAAAGACCTATGCAGATAATGGAGGGAAGTTAGTCTTGATTAATATTCTAATGAAATGTTCTGTTATAATTTTATTTACATTATTTTTCAAAAACTAAAAAGCTTGGTCTGTTATCATGTCAGCCTCATAAAGAGGTATATCTCAAAAGGAGGAGAGCATAAATGGGCATGAAATTTTTAAATGACTTCAAGCCATTTGGAATGGCTACCTTAAACAGTGTGTGCTCTTAGTAAAGGGCAAATATATAAAGCTTTTAATATAAGTTAGTTCTATATTGTGTTTCCTATTTTTAAGTTAATATCATCATTATTTGTTTTCACCCAACATATAATACGAAAATCATTACTAATATTTCCTTTTATTTTCTTGATTTTAGTCTTATGCTATTTTATAAAGACTCTACATGTGATTGTTGATTAACATTTGTATTAGCATCATAAACAAAAATAATACCACTGAACAGATATACTCGTCCCATATCTACTATGCGATATTCAGTCTTATTTGTCACTTTATTCCTTTTTCCTTATGTTGTGGTACTCCTTTCTCCTTAGTACTATAGTGTTAGCTCTGTCTATACTTACGGAATTTTGCCTATTATAAAACCAATGAGTCCTAGTCCTACACATTATTACTGTTAAATCTTTCTTGAATATAGTTCCAATCATTACACAGTACTTAGGAAAATTTTTCAATACTTGTATTTTTTACCCATCAATAAAATAACCCATAACCTGTTTTATAGCTGTTTCCCAATAATATCATATGATTTAAAATAATTTGATAATATTTTAAGATAATAGGAATAATAATCCTACTGGAATCATAACCTGTTAAGGAAACAAACAATATAGGAATTCTATGATATACGATCTTATGGGATGGGCATAGTAGCCTAGGATAAAATAATAACAATAATAACAATAACAATAATAATAATACAACTGACTGAACAACACAAGTTTGAACTTCATGGGTCCACTTACATATGGATTTTTTAATAATACAGTATTGTAAATGTATTTTCTCTTCCTTATGATTTTCTTAAAAACATTTTCTTTCCCTAACTTACTGTAATTTTATATTTGTATTTTTTAAAGATTTTATTTATTTATTTGAGAGAGAGAGAACATGAGCAGGGAGGAGGGGCAGAAGGAGGAGAAGAAAGCTCCCCACTGAGCAGGGAGCCTGAGACAGGGCTCAATCCCAGAACTCTAGGATCCTGACTTGAGCTGAGGGCAGATGCTTAACAGACTGAGCTTCTAACTTACTTTATTGTAATAATACAGTACATAATTCATATAGCATACATAATATGGGTTAACTGACTATGTTGTTGGTAAGACCTCCAGTCAACAGTAAGCTAATAGTAGTTTAGGATTTCTTTTGTTGGTTGGTTGGTTGGTTGGGGCTTTTTGTTTGTTTGTTTTTGTTTTTGAAGACTTTATTTATCTGACAGAGAGAAACACAGCGAGAGAGGGAACACATGCAGGGTGAGTGGGAGAAGCAGAACCAGGCTTCCAGCTGAGCAGGGAGCCTGACGCAGGTTTGACCCCCGGACCCTGAGATAATGACTTGAAGACAGATCCTTAATAGACTGAGCCACTCAGGTGCCCCAGTAGTTAAGGTTTTGCGGAGTAAAAAGTTATACATGGATTTTCAACTGCATGGGAGTTCAGAACCCTAATTCCTGCATTGTTCAGGGCTCAACTGTGTTTTAGTCATAAACATTTTACTTGCTGTTCTCCTGAGTTAAAACCTTATGCCTTTGGTATTCTTTTGCCTAGTCCAGAACCCACCTCGTGGCCATAGTGTTCTATGAAAATTTTCCAAATCAGGATGTTCTGTAGTTGATGCAAAGAATAAGCTACTTACAAGCTGTCATTTTAAGAGACAACAACTGTTCACTTGAGACTAGGTACAAAAATTGCTACTACCAAAGAGTTCTAAAAAGTGAACAAAAACAGTCTGGAGTGGATTCAAAACTTGAAGCAAGCTACTGTCGTGAAATAAGTTTCTTATTTTATTTTTTATTTTTGGCCTTTCTTTGAAGAATACAAAGCCATAGCAACTACAGAAGAAAACAGCTAAATCTCTGATAGAAAGCCCACCATCTTACTGCCCAGAGAAACAAGGGAAGGAGTTGGAAACAACCAGAGCTACTTGAGATTAAAAGTATATTGGAAAGGAGAATGTCAAAATGGTAAATGATAAATTCTGAGCCTAACCTTTGCTCAAGTTTCTAGTAACTTTGAGCCACATATATGTGGAGAAGATTAAAACCACAGCACACTACAGATATTATGCACTATGAAGTTTGAATATAATGAAGTTAAGCATTAAGGAAAACATAAATATCAATATTATTTGGAGTACTATAGCAGAATTCCAAGTCCCATGACACTGTCCAGTGTAAACCAAAATTACCTGAAAAAAAATAAAATTACCTGAGTTATGAAGAACTAGGAAAATGCAAACACTTCTGAACACTTCTGAAGGAAAAAGATAGCAACAGAGTTCAATCTTGAGACAACTTGAATGATAGAATAATGGATTATCAGATCTAGACATTATAGCAACCATTATAATTATGTCTAATTTGTTAAAGATAAACTATTACAAAATGAAAAAATAGAACAATATCAGGAGAAAAATAGAATATACTGTATATGCATACATCACAAAAATGTATATATCTGTATTTGTATACATATGCACAATATACAAAACAAATGAATATTAACAATAAAAGTACATGAAATTATGGGGCGCCTGGGTGGCTCAGTGGGTTAAGCTTCTGCCTTTGGTTAAGCCTCTGCCTTCGGCCCAGGATCCCAGGGTCCTGGAATTGAGCCCCACATTGGGCTCTCTGCTCAGCAGGAAGCCTGCTTCCTTCCCCCTCTCTCTCTCTGCCTGCCTCTCTGCCTACTTGTGATCTCTGTCAAATAAATAAATAAAATCTTTAAAAAAAAAAAAGAAAGAAAAGTACATGAAATTTTAAAAGTAATCATATAACTAACCAAAGGACCGGTGATGTCAGAATAAAGAGTAAGTGAACTTGAAGACAGATTAATAAAAATTATACAAATTTAAGAAAAATAAATATCAGATATGATAAAGAATATGAATTGAATCTGGGGACCTATGAGACCAGTATCAAAAGGTCAAAGGCATAGGTTATTTAAGCCCTAGAAAGAGAGGAGACAAAATGTGACCAGAAAATATGGGAAGAAATAATGGTTCTAAACTTCCCAAATATGGTGACAGACATGAAATTTAAGATTCAGAAAGTTCAACAAACCTCATATGGGGTAAGTGTATAATATATTACAAGAATAAACAAAGAAGAGACAAATTACTAAAAAAAATGAAGAAAATATCTCAATAAGACCTAAAGAACTGTTCTATAGTTAGAAGGAAATAATTTGATCATATATTTTTCATCAGGAGTAACAGAAACTAGAAGACAGCAGAATAACAAATTTCAAATGCTGAAAAAAAAAAACCTGTGTAGCACAATTCACTTCCAGAAAAAATTCTTAAAGTCATAAAGATGAAAAAAAATTCACATAAAGAAAATTCATGAAAAATTTTCACTACCGGACCCACAATATTAGGTGTGATAAGGCAAATTATTCAAAGGAAGACAAATAACAGAGTGAGACTCAAACAGTTAGAAAGGAATAGAAATAGTAAATACCTGAGTATTTTCCTCTTATATTTTAAAAATCTATATGACTGTTTAAAAACACACTTTAAAATATGACTAGTGGGGATAAAAATGTACATAAATAAAATTTGTATGCCAACTCTGTGTAAAGGATGTTGGGAAGCAGGACCATAAAATTTCAAAATTCCCAGTTTTTTATATGAAATATTATGATATTAATTATAAGTAGAATCAAATATCATTAATGTACATTGCAATCTGTAGAGCAACCACCAAATACACCACATTAGAGCTAAAAGTGCAAAATAAAATACAAGTTAAAAAATACACTATCCTTAAAAAATATAATCATCCAAAAAATATATGAAAGGGAAAAACTGAGAAACTAACCAACAAACAAAATACACAAGAAAAAGAACTCATATAAAATATTAAGAAGAGTTCCAATCTAATCTTATTAATATTTACATTAAATGGAAACGGTCTAAAGGTTTAAATAAGACAATGAAAAGTCAGAGACCAAAAGAATGCATAAAAAAGGAAGAGACAAAAATGTTGCCAATAAGACACATTTTTTTAAAAGATTTTATTTACTTATTTGAGAGAGAGCATGACCAGGGGACAAGGACAGAGGAAGAGAAAGGCAGAATCCTCGTTGAGGAGGGATCCCAGCATCCTGAATTCATGACCTGAATCAAAGGCAGCCGCTTAACTGACTGAGCCACATAAGCACCCCAAGACTCATATTTTTAATATGAAGATACAAAGAGGTAGATAATAAATGTATGTAAAAAGATATTTAAAATTATACATTAAATTTAAAAAGTCTTTTCAAATTAAAAAGATTGACATCATACTGAATGTCTATTCTGAATATGACAATATGAAACTAGAAATCATTAGTAAGAGGAAGCTGGAAAATTCTAAATATATGAACATTAAACACATTCTTGAAAAATCAATAGATCAAAGAAATCAAAAGGGAAACCAAAATATACCTTAAAATAAACTAAGTTGGAAACACAACATACTGAAACTTATGGGATGCAGCCAAAGTAGTTGTGAGAGAAAAGTTTAGCATGATAAAAGCCTTCATTAAGAAAAAAGAAGGCTCTCATATGAACATCCTAATTTTACATTTCCAGGAATAAGGAGAAAAAAATATCCAGAATTTAGTTGAGTGGAAATAACACAGATCAGAGCACAAACAAACAAAACAGAGTTTAGAAAACAATAGAAAGATCAATAAATCTTTGTGAAAAGAAATAAAATGAAAAACCTATAGCTAGACTTACCAAGAAAAAAAGAGAAGTCCCAAATAATAAAATTACAAAGGAAGGGGAGACTTTACAACTCATACCACAGAAACACAAAGGATCATAAACAACTACTATGAACAATTATATGCCAAAAAATTGAATAATTTAGAGGAATTGGATAATGGAAATATTCAATCTACCAAACTGGATTATATATCTTAACAGATGAAAATGTATAAGAAGACTGAATCAGTAACAAAAATGTCCAACAAAGAAAAGCTCAGGACCAGATGACTTTATGGATGAATTCTACCACATATTTAAAGAAGATTTACCATCAATACTTCTCAAAATTTTCCCAAAATCTAAAGAGGAGGGAATATTCTCAAACTCATTTTATGAGGCCAATATTACTCTGCTACCAAAGTCAGATAACTACAAAAAGATTATAAAACTACAAGCCAATGTCCCCAATGAATACAGATGGAAAAATTCTCAAAACAAACAAAGAACCCACAAAAAAAAACCTAAAAAACAATTTAAAAAACCTAGCAAAGTGAATTCAACTGAACACTGAAAGTATAATACGTTATGATCTAGTGGGATATATAACCGGAATGTAAAAATAGTTCAATATATACAAATCAATAAAAACATGATATATCAATTAATAGAAAGAAAGACAAAAATCACATGGTAGTCTCAGTAGATGTAGAGAAAAGTATTTGACAATATTCAACATCTTTTTGGGTTTGAAAACTTCCAACAAATTGGGTATAGAAGGAATATATCCCAACATAATAAAGGATTTATATGACAAACCCACAGCTAACATCTTATTAAATGGTAAACAACTGAAAGTTATCTCTCTAAGATCAGGAACAAGACAAGAGTGGCAACACTCTCCTATTCAACATAGTACTGACAGTCCTAGGCAAAACAATTGGCAAGGAAAAAAAAAAAAAAAGAAGTCATCCAAATTAGAAAGGAGGAAGTAAAAATGCCTCTGTTTGCTGATGATCAAATCTTTGACATAGGAAATTCTAGATACTCTCAAAAAACTTAAAATTAATAAAACATATCAATAAAGCTCAGGATACAAATCAGTGCTAAAAAAAACATAGTTACATTTCTACACATTAACAATGAACTATCTGAAAAAGAAATGAAAAAATTATCCCATCTACAATAGGTTCAGAAACAGTGAAATATTAGGAATCAATTTAACCAAGGAAGTTAAATAGCAATACACTGAAGACTATAAGACGTTGATGAAAAAAAGAATTGAAGAAGAGATCAGTAAATAAACAGATATCCAGTGTTCATGGACTGGAGGAGTTAATATTATTTGAATGTCCATACTATCCAAAGCCATCTACACATTCAGTGCAATGTTTTTCAAAATTCCAATGACAATTTTCTTTCTTTCTTTTTTATTTTTGTTTTTTAGTTTCAGAGGTAGACTTTAGTGATTCATCTGTTGCATAGAACAGTTAGTACTCATTACACCAAGCGCCCTCCTTAAAGCCCACCACCTAATTATCCCATCCTCCTGACCTCGCTCCCCTCCAGCAACCTTCAGTTTGTTTCCTAGAGGTCAGCATCTCCAGTGGCATTTTTCACAGAAATAGAAAACATTCTAAAATTCATATGGAATAATAAAAGAACCTATAAAATAGCCCAAGGAATTTTGAGAAAAAACAAAGCTCAAGACATCATGTTTCTTGATTTCAAACTGTATTACAAAGCTACAGTAATAAAATCAGTATGGTACTAGCAGGGGAAAAAAAAAAAAAAAAGGTAGGCATATAGACCAATGGAACAGAACTGAAAGCACAGAAATAAACTCATGCCTAGATGGCCCACTAATATTGACAAAGGAGCCAAGGCAACTCACTGGGAAAAAGATAGTCTTTTCAGTTAACGGTGTAACAAAAAAACTGGATATTTACATGGAAAAAAAAGAAGAGGAAGAAGAGGAGGAGGAGGAAGAGGAAGAAGAGAGAAAGAAAGAAAGAAGAAAATAAAGGAAAAAAGAAATTGAAATTGAACCCATACCATATACCACCCCCCAAAATAAAATTAAAATAGATTGAAGACTTAAACATAAGACATGAAACCACAAAACTCTTAGAAGAAAACTTATGGAGAAAACTCCCTGACATTGATTTTGGTAATGATTTTTTTTTTTTTTTTTTTATGATACCAAGATCACAAACAATAACAATAAAAATAAACAAGCTGAGCTACATTACACAAAGAAGTTCTGCACAGCAAAAGAAACAATAAACAAAATGAAAGGTCAATGTACTGAGTGGGAGAAAATCACACATCTGATGAAAGGTTCATGAATTATATATAAGAATCGCACACTATTCCATAGCAAGGAAAAAAAATCTGATTAAAAAATAGGTAGAAGACTTAGAAATTTTTCCAAAAAAAGACATATAAATAGCCAACAAGTACATAAAAAGTGTACTCAACACCACTATTCATCAGGGAATGCAAATCAAAACCACACTGAGATACCACTCACACCCATTACGATGGTTTTTACCAAAAAGACAAGTGACAACAAAAGTTGGCAAGAATGTGGAGAACAAGCGATCTTTCTGCACTATTGGTGGGAATAATGTAAATAATGGAAAACAGTATGAAAGTGTCTCATCAAATTTAAAATAGAACTGTCATATGATCCAGTCATCCCACTGCTGGGCATATATCCAAAAAAGATAAAGTCACTGTCTCAAAGAGATATCTGCACTCCTATGTTCACTGCAGCATTATTCATAATAACCAAGACAAGAAAAATATCCTAGGCATCCTTGGGTTGTTGAATAGATAATGGAAATGGAAATGTAGTGTGTATATTATTCAATACAATTTGTCCATAAAAAAAGAAGATTCTGCCATTTGCTATAACATGAATGGAACTGGGAGGCATAATGCTAAGTGAAGTAAACAACACAAAGAAACTGGGTCATGGGCATTAGGGAAGGCATGTGATATAATGAGCACTGGGTGTTACATGCAACTGATGAATAAGTGAGCTCTATCTCTGAAACTAATGATACATTATATATGTTAATTAATTGAATTAAGATAAAACAAAAAATTAAAAAAAAACACAAAGAAAGATAAATAATGTGTGGTATTACTTGTATTTGGAATCTTCCCAAAACATTGAATACGTAGAAACAGAGGGTATAATGATGACTGAATGGTGGATAGTGTTTTCCAAGGGTTGGAGGGTAAAGGAAATCAGCAGATATTGGCTACAAACTTCCAGTTATTAAAATGAATAAATTCCAGAGATCTAATGTACAGCATGATGACTATAGTTAACAATATAGTTAACAAATTTTACATATTTGAAAGTTACTATGAGCTTAGAGCTTTATGTTTTTGCCATAACAACAATAAAATTGTAATTATGTGAGGGGAAGGGTGTGTTAACTGACCTGACTGTGATAAACATTTTACAAATATACAAATCAAATCTTCACATTGTAACACCTTAAATTTATACAATATGTCAATTTCATCTCAATAAATCTGAAAAGAAAAGAAAATTGCCTGTAGACTGATTTAAATTTTCAAGAAATTAAGTATCTTAAATATAGAGAGAAAAACTGATTATTTTAACAGATTTTTTACTAGATAAAGTCACCTTAAGCATTTAAAATTCTCATATTTGCCTACCTTCTAGAATACCCTCTAACTTACTAATGGAAAGCTGAGGCAAGAATGTTAGCCATACTTACATGTATATTAAAAAAAAAAAGACCAATAGACTCTAAATCCATTTAAAATAACAAATATGGATCTGGAAGGTCTGAGCCTTTAAAAGGAATTAAACAAAAAACAAAATGGGAGCCCCTGGGTGGCTCAATTGGTTAGTCATCCAATTTTCGATCTCATCTCAGGTCTTGATCTCAGGGTCATGAATTTGAACCCTGCCTTGGACTCCATGCTGAGTAAGGAGACTAGCTTTTGGTGGGGGGGGGATAATAATAATAATAATAATAATAATAATAAACAAAACACAAGGCACTATGAATAGATCATGAAATATTTTTAAATATTTTAAAGGCGCTATAAATAGATTATGAAATATTTTTAAATGACCATTATTTTGAATACATAAAAAGGAGGAACAAAACTAAAAAAATTAGAATTGTTGACTAAGGAATTAGAAAGAAAATATATAATTTTCTACTAAGATTAAACTGAGGTGACAGTCATTATTTCATTCCTTCAACTGATGACACCTTTGATTTTTTGACACTGAACAGTGACAGAGGGCAGAATAAAAAACTTACATATCTACTGAATGCCTGTAAAATATTAAATAATACATAACAAACATTAGTTAATAAAGGAATACAGTAGATGTATAAACAAAAGTCAAAATATACTAGTTTTAAATATTGTAAATGGTTGAAATATTGTTATAAGACAATTAAATCTAATAAAAAGACAAATATCTGATTAACTGAAGACAACTTTAAAAAAGAATTGAAAAAAGAGCTCCCCAAACAGATTGGAAATTACATGGCAGGCAAATGCTTGAAAATAAAAAGAATAGGATAAAACATTAATTAAAATCAAGAGCATTTTAAAATTTATAAAAAGTAAAAGCTGAAGGAAAAAAATGTTTTTACCTCAGAAAATTCTATCAATGAAACTTAAAAAGATTTTAGAATCATAAAGAGTAATTTTTAAAAACACACAGTTTGGTTATATTATCCCAACATATAGGTATTATCTACCAAGTTTTAAGTAAACAAATAAAAGAAGGCACAGATAATTGAAAAACAATATTCAATGAAACCTAAATACAAAATTATTGATAAATATTAAAGTTTTATTTATGCAAACAAATCCTATCTGTGACAGTAAGAGAGTATTACAATATGTTGTTCTAAGCTATGCCACAAAGGAAGGTTTTATTCCATAAAATTAACAAGTGGATTGAAAACAGAAGCATTACAAATTAACTTCAATTTACAGTAACTTAAAATAAAATTTTACAGGAAGCCTGGATGGCTTAATGGTTTAAAGCCTCTGTTTCGGCTCAAGCCGTGATCTCGGGTCCTGGGATTGAGTCCCGCATCAGGCTCTCTGCTCAGCAGGGAGCCTGCTTCCTCCTCTCTCTCTGCCTGACTCTCTGCCTACTTTGATCTCTGTCAAGTAAATAAATAAAATCTTAAAAAAAAAGAAAAGCTGTCTATAAACAAACAAACAAACAAATAAATAAATAATATTAGATTTTCTGATGAAAAGGGATGCCTGGGTAGATCAGTCAGTTATGCCTCTGACTTGATTTCTGCTCAGGTCATGATTTTAGGATCATGACATTGAGCTCTCCACCCCCACCCCCACCAGCTACTTGCTGAGTGAGGAGTCTGCTTGAGATTCTCTCCCTCTCCCTCTACCCCTGTCCCCACCCCTGCTCTCTCTCTCTTTAAAATAAATAAATAGCCGTGCTGGGTGACTCAGTCAGTTAAGCCTCTTGATTTTGGCTCTAAGAGCCAAAATCAAGGTTATGATCTCAGGGTCCTAGATCAAGCCCTACATCAAGCTCCAGGCTAGGCTGTGAGTCTGATGGAGATTTTCTCTCTCCCCACTCCCTATATCTCCCCTTGCCATAAATTAAATAAATCTTAAAGTCAATTAATCAATCCTTAAAAAATTAAATTGGAATGACTATTTAGAAACCAAAAAAGTTATTAAATACCAAGTCTATTATAGTAGATTTCAAAATCTGAATAAAATTAATAGTTTTGAAAATGATGTTTTTATAAGTTGTCATAATTTTATTCTATCATAAAATGTTCTCTATAATAATATATTTATGAACATTTCATAACTGAAACAAGAAGAGATAGTGAACTACACAAATAACCAAAATGAGAGAGATAAGAAAATGTAGCCTAACCAAATACCATACCCAGAGATTTCCTTGACAATTCTGGCAAACCATTTTATAGAATGAATTATCCCCATGCTACACTAATTATTCAGGTGTACAGAAAATGAAAAATAAAAAAAACACCACCTCTTTGAGGGTACTTAGTGGTGAGTTCACATGAAGGACATGTCTAGACTATGAGTCTCTTGGGCATAGTCATATAGGTAAATTTTATGTGTTCAAATGAACAATGCTAACATTGAATTTATACCTTGCCACAGTCAATGTGTTCTGATATGTTCTGTTACAGAGGTGCAGGTCCCAGGAAAGATCCTTTCAGATGCTGCCTCTGATATTGTTGTGATAAACAGGTAGTAAATAAGCAGCTTCAGTGAAACTAACTGCTTTTAAGTGAAAATTATTGAAATTCACATCCACTTTCCCAACGGCTGAATTATTTCTGAAATATTTAGTGGAATGCAGAAATAATCCACAGATATTCTTCAAGACCAACAATGATTGCCATACTCCAGGTGATCTATAGGTTAAGCAATAAAGCTCATAGATCTGGGAGTTCACACAGAGGTTATCTCCAGACTCTGAACCTCTAAAGGAACATGTCCATAGGTATAAATGAGATTGAATATATATAGCAATGTGAATGGGTTCAGAAGTAAATTATTACATTGATAAGTATCCCATTGAGTCAAACCCCAAGACAATGCATTTGCTACTAACCACAAGTGGCTACTGAGCTCTTAAAATGCAGGTAGTCCACATGAAGATGTGCAGTAAGTTTAAAATACACATTTGATTTTGCAGGCTTAGTAAGAAAGGAGAAAAGGAGGAAAGGGCAGGAAGGAGGGAGGGAGGAAAGAAAATAGGGAGGAAACTTCAACTTTCAGGATGTAGGCTGCTGGCTAAGCCGACAAGTGTGGGATTTGTATCCCTGACTCCAAATAACATTATCCATACATGTGCATTAAGCTCCAGTGGTGAAGCACAAATCAAACAAAATTCAACTTTAAGACATAAACCAAAAATAGTTTAAAGTGTTATTTGGAAAATCTTAAAATTCTCACAAGTACAACTTGGTCATATAGCAAAAGATCTGTCAGATGTTTTCAGTAACATTTCTCCCATATTGAAAAGATGATTATATATTAGGAAATCTATTGTAATTCTAAAATCAATGGAAAAACTAAAAGTTGGCTATATTGTTAGTCATAAGAAATACATAAAATTGGACATATATTTCCTGATAAAGCTATTAAAATTAGAAGTAGCAGATTTATTCCTTAGATAGTACAGATGACATTTACCTCAAACAAAATGTTTCTTACATAACTGAATTTGAAAAAATAGAGGCATTTCTATAATATCAAAAATGAGAACTAAATACCTCTTCCCTTATTTAAATACTTAACATAATGTTAGTTATGGTTGCCAGTCAAAAAAAGAAGAGACATAAACCAGAGAAAAAAATTAGATCCAAATAGGGAAAAGTCATTGTTATTTTTGGATAAAATAGTGAAGAAATGCAACTGAGATATTTTAAGATAAATGAATATTCATTTTCTGGAAATATCTATAGCTGTTCTAAATTTTGACAATTCGCTTTTATTCCTCATGTAACAAAAAGCTAATATACAGGAATACTTCTAGAAAAATTATAAGAAGGTTTGATGAAAAAACTAATATTAAAAGAAAATAACGCTGCCAAGAACTACAGATAAGTTTCTAATAAATAGTAAGTCATACCTACTAAGGGGGAATACATGATGTTTTAAAGATATAAATTCTTTCCAAAATAATTTGTTATGTTTGTGAAAATCTTATAAAATATCCAGTCATTTTATTTTGAACTGATATTGAAATTTCTTTGGCAGAAGAAATGGAGGGCAGGATGGCCAAAATAAAATGGCATTAAAAAGAATTAAGCAAAGATTTTCCTTACCAGATGTCAAAACACAAAGTCACAAGTGTTAACTTGGCCTGTGGCAGAGATTACTATTTTTCCTTCCAAAAATTAATTTCTAATTCTTCTTTAGCACTAAGAATTTTACTTAGTTACATAGTTGTTCAGCTTAATTTATATTTCCCATCTTCTTGGTGGCTAGACCTGTATCTGTGACTAGATTCTGGCCGATGAATTTTAAGCAGAAGTGAAATGTACAGTTCTGGGTTACACACTTCAAAGGCAGGAAGCTTGACAGCTCTTCTTTGAAATAGTTGTCTTAGACTTTCAGTATGAAGCTGTTTGCTTGGAATGGCAGTGCAATAAAATAAGGAGCTTGGATGTCCAGTATTATGGAGATGTCATAACTGCTCTGAGCAGCTTATGTAAGACCTATAATGGGGGTGAGCAATAAATTTCTCTATTTTAAAAATCAATTTTTTGGCCTTTGCAACCTGATGCAGTATCTTAATTAATATAGTCTGACATGAAGAAATGGAAAAGATTAGCTCAAAAGTCTACTATATGATAAAGACATATGAGCAAGGTAAGATGTTTATTATATGGAATGGTGTTTTTAAAAGCTATATGTTTATTATATGGAATGGTGTTTTTAAAAAGCTATTGCAAAACAAGAAAGTTGAGTCTATGCATCCTATGATATGCCAACTAGATTTAGGTAATCAAACAATTAAACATAAAATGAAAACCAACAAGTAAAGATCACAAAGATTCTTCAGCCTTCAAGAGGAGAGTTCTAAAATTTTTATTGTTAATACATAGAAGGAATTACATATACATATAAATGTGTGACTTCATAAAAATTAAAACTTGTTCTACAAAAATTATATACAAAAATAAAGGACAGAAAAAATAGAAATGTGCCAGCAATCACTAGTATCTTTGCATTATAAATCAGCTGTTTATAAAATCGAAACTCACATAAAAGAAGCTAGAACCCCTCTATACCACACTATGCACATAGAAATTACAATTAATAGTAATCTCAAGGAGATATTTTAACCAATCTTCAATAATATTTCTTTTGGAATAAACAAATAGTTCACATTAAAGAGGATATGAAAATATTTCATGAACAGAGAGGAAAAAAGATCATGGGTTTTATCATTGCCTGAGCAATATGAAAATGACATGCCACTTTAAGTTTAAAAAAGAAGATCATATAATGTTGAAAATTGAAATACCTTCAAGACTGTTTCATTGTTTTTAGGGAAAAAAAGCAAAATGATGAATATGTACATAGTCTATGCTTGCTGTATAAAATGTGTGATTTATTTATTTACATAACTAAAATAGACATTGTATATACTGCATTTTACCATTTAGCATTAAGTATTCCCCTGGATGTTTTTAAATCTGACATATGGAAAAAAGTCAATTTGTAGAGAATTTCATTATTTTCCCACCAGTGTATTATGAGTCTTCATATTTAAGCTAGGTCAATAAAGATTGTGAAATAACTTTTTACCAAACAGACTTATAAAACAGTAAAGCTTACTAACCCCTAAGACATTTTTTCTATTAATTTTGTCTATTTGTTCAATACTAGGATATAGCTGAAATTGATATATTATGAGGTTGATACTGAAATTACTATATCTATATTATCAGTATTAAAAGTTGTTTCTGAGATAAATTTTATTTTTCCAATAGAAAAAAAATACTAGGGAATGCCAAATGTCTAACATGCTTCAAGACCATAATGCTAAACACATCTTTGCATAATTAAAGCTAAGTGGGAGTGAATTTTGTTGCTTTTTTAAAAAGGTAGAAAGGTGGGGCGCCTGGGTGGTTCAGCCGATTAATCATCTGCCTTCAGCACAGATAATGATTTCAGGGTCCTGGAATTGAGTCAGGGTCCTAGGATGAAGCCCAACATCAGGCTCTTTGCTCAGAAGGGAGCCTGCGTCTTTCCCTGCCTGCTGTTCCCCCCTGCTTGTGCTCCACCCCCTCTCTCTGACAAATAAATAAATAAAATCTTAAAAAAAAAAAAAAGTGCGTTATCTGAAATCTTATTTCAGCTAGTTATTTCTACCAGTTTCACTCTTCCAAAAATCTGATGCAATTTTAATTTACTTACAACCCTATAGAAATACTTACTAAATATTCTCCAAGGCCACCATCAGCACATTACCCACGCAAATGTAAAAAATAATAATACATAAAATAATACAACTAAAAATTCATAAACAGCAGCAAAATAATGGCAAGCTTAACTTAAGATGCATTTCCCTCACCTTTTTTCATTTAGATAGAGTTTATAATTATGAGATAGTGTTTTTCATAATGCAAATCTACAAGGACAAAAAGATATTTTGCATTTAAAATAATGCTGACTGTACTGCAAATAATCATTTTTTTTTAAAATGAAATTCTCTTGTGTAACTAATTACTTTATGTATGCTTTTTAACCATTAAAATGAATATAATAAGGGGCGCCTGGGTGACTCAGTTCCTTAAGTGTCCAACCCAATTTCAGCTCAGGTCATTATCTTGGGGGTCTTAAGGCAGTGCCTCAGGCTTCCCACGAAGCAAGGAGTCTGCTTTTCTCCTTCTCCCTCTGTCCCTCCCCCTGCTCATGCTCTTGCTCTCTCTAAAATAAATAAATCTTAAAAAAAAAAAATAACAGATGCCATATTTTATCCTATCATTGATTCATCCAAAGAATGTATGGCTTTTTGTCAGCAACCCAATGTATATTATTAATAAAAGAAACAGTTGACAGTCAAGGTAGCAAAATCAAGATGGAAAGGAAGTCAGTGGGAAAAATAGAACTATTATATACACATTGTATAAGGGCCAGCACCTAACAGTACCAATTTTCCTGGGCATATACTATTAGATTATCAAAATCATCCAATTAAATTACTCCAAGGTGGAGAATAAATATTTTATCTATGATCACACAACTAGTATGCAGTAGAGCTGAGAATTCAAGCCTACATTTATCAAATTTCATTCCTCTTTTCTCAGTGTCATACTATATATAATTATAAGTAGGTATTTAGCCATACTAAATATACCTATATAATTATACTATATATAATTACTATATTATGCACACTATACATACTATATGTAGTTATATAGTATATGTAGAGTTATATATAAATGTTAAATACATGTTATTTTAAAAATTCTACACTATTAACCAAATCTATTTTACAGAAAATTGTTTAAGCCTCATATAGAGTCATTAGTATACATTTTATTCATTGTGCATATTAATCTTGTACCGTATTTATGAGTAACTTGTTTGCTATGTGGAACTATTGTAAAATTTCGTCTTCTTGGATTGATAAACACGTTTATATTCAGTCTAATTACTGCTTGGATGGCTAAACTTTATCATGTTCCCTATAAATCTCACCATTTTAAATGGAAGAATCCTAAATATGTTTTGTTTCATTTAGTTTATTATAGGCTCAGAAAGAATTTAACAGCATTGGGGAATATTTTCTACACATCTGTAAGTTTCTTCACAGGCAAGAATCCTTATTAAGAGTATTTGGCCTTAAGTTCTGCTGCATCATGAAATCTGACAAATGGAATTCCATGAAGGTCATAGGACATCTAAGATCAAAAGAAAAGCTCTCAGAAGTGTCTGAAATCCCAGAAGCCAAACCTTAACCTAAACCTATCCACAACTGAGAATTCTGACACACTTCCTAAGACTCCAGATTTTAGCTTATTTTATTGAGTCAGGTATTTTTCTATGATAATGGTATGTACAATATATAACACTTTATTAGGCTAGGTATTTCATGTATCAAAGAATAATCTGAAAACAAAAAGATTTTTTTATACAGTCATTGTCAATTTTTTCATGTAATTGACTTCAAATTCAAACATATTTTCAATTTAGACTTGACAACAGGTTTATTTTTCACCAGAAGATGTTCTTTAATTTGCTCTTGACAGACTTTCAACTTCAAGGAACACGTATTTCTATATAACCTTTCCTTAGTTTAAAAATATTCATGCATATGTAAAATACATGTTATATAAAATAATAATACAAAATATTCAGTGAAAAGAATCATGCAATTGTGCATTTTATCTCATTTTTACATAACATGAATAACATGATATTATGTTTAGTTTATGATCCCTTAATGAGATTAAACACCTATCTAGCAGCAAAGCAGATAATATATCATCAATATATTAAATCCACAGAGATTATCATATCTATCTTCATGACTAAGGCCTTAAAACTTCAATTATAGGCTTAAACTGAATGAGAACGATCTGTATTAAACAAGTTGGTTAGAAGAGAAACAAGAAGTTTCTATCATAATAAAATGAGTTTATTGACTTAATTTTTAAATGTTTAAAAGATTTTACTTATTTATTTGAGAGAGAGAGAAAGAGAGAGAGAGAGAGAATGCACACAAGGAGGCAGGAGGGCATAGGGAGAGGCAGGCTCCCTACTGAGCAGGAGCCTGATGCAGAACTTGATCCCAGGACCCTGAGATCTATGACCTGAGCCAAAGGCAGATGCTTAATGACTGAGCCACCCAGGCATTCCTCACTTAATTTTTTAATTAAAAATTTGCATTCAAGGTAATGCTGGCTTCATACAATGAGTCTGTAAGTTTTTCCTTCCACTGCATTTTTTGGAACAGTTTGAAAAAAATAGGTATTCACTCTTCTTTAAATGTTTGGTAGAATTCTCCAGGGAAGACAACCAGCTTGGACTTTTGTTTGCTGGGAGATCTTTGATTTCTGATTCCATTTCTTTGCTGGTTATGGGTCTGTTCAAATTTTTTACTTTTTCCTGTTTTAGTTTTGTAGTTTACATGTTACTAGGAATTTATCCATTTCTTCCAGATTGCCCAATTTGTTGGTATATAATTATTCATAATATTCTCTTATAATTGTTTGTATTTCTGTTGCATTGGTTGTCATCTCTCCTCTTTCATTCATGGCTTTATTTATTTACTCTTTATTTTTTTCAAATATTTATGTATTTATTTAGGATAAAGAGAGAGACAGAGAGAGCACAAGCAGGGGGAGAGGTAGAGGGGAGAAAGAAGCAGATTCCCTGCTGAGCTGGGGCCTGATGTGGGGCCTGATCTAGGACCTGGAGATCGTAACCTAAGCTGAAGGCAGATGCTTAACTATCTGAGCCACCCAGATGCCTGATGATTTTACTTATCTGAGTCTTTTCTCTTTTCTTTTTACAAAGTCTAGCTAAGGGTTTATCAATTTCATTAAGTCTTCTAAAGAACCAACTCCTAGTTTCATTGATCTGTTCTACTGGATTTTTGTTTGTTTGTTTCTATATAATTTATTTCTGCTCTGATCTTTATTATTTCCCCTTTTCTGTAGAAAACCCAAAAGACTCTGTCAAAATTTGCCAGAACTGATACACAAATTGAACAAATTTGCAGGATGCAAAATAAACATACAGAAATCTGTTGCATTTCTATACATCAATAATGAAGAAGCAGAAAGAGAAGTCAATGAATGAACCCACTTACAATTGTAGCAAAACCATAAGATACCTAGAAATAAACCCAACCACAGAGGTAAAAGATCTGTACTCTGAAAACTATAAAACACTTATGAATGAAATTGAAGATGACACAAAGAGATGAAAAAATATTCCATGTTCATGGAATGGAATACTGTTAAAATGTCTATACTATCCAAAGCAATCTATACATTTATCAAAATACCACCAGCATTTTTAACAGAGCTAGAACAAACAATCATAAAATTGTATAGACCACAAAAGACCCTGAATAGTCAAAGCAATATTGTAAACAAAAAGCAAAGCTGAAGGTATTACAATTCTGGACTTCAAGCTGTATTACAAAGCTACAGTCACATCGAGACAGTATGGTACTGGCACAAAAACAGACACACAGATCAATAGAAAAGAAAAGAAAACCCAGAAATGGACCCAAAACTATAGTCAACTAATCTTTAACAAAGCAGAAAAGAATATCCAATGGGAAAAAGACAGTCTCTTCAAAAAATGCTGTTGGGAAAACTAGACAGTAGATTCAAAAGAATGAAACTGGGTCACTTTCTTACACCATATACAAATGTAAATTCAAAATGGATGAAAGACCTAAATGTGAGACAGGAAACCATCAAAACGGCAGCAACCTCTTTGATTTGGGCCATAACAAGTTCTTTTTAGATAAATCACCAAAAGCAAGGGAAACAAAAGCAAAAATGAACTATTGGGACTTCATCAAGTAAAAACTTCTTCACAGTGAAGGAAACAATCAACAAAACTAAAAGATAATCTGTGGGGTAATATATTTTCAAATGGCATAACTGATGAAGGACTAGTATCCAAAATCTATAAAGAACTTATAAGACCCAATGCCCCCCAAAACAAATAATCCAATTAAGAAATGGGCAGAAGACATGAATAGACATTTTTCCAAAGAAGACATCCAGATGGCTAATAGACACATGAATAGATGCTTAACATCACTGATCATCAGGAAAATACAAATCAAAACTACAATGAAATATCATCTCACACCTGTCAGAATGGTTAAAATGAACAATGAAGGAAACAACAGATGTTGGTGAGGATATTGAGAAAGGGGAACACTCTTACACTGTTCATGGGAATGCAAACTGTTGTAGTCACAGTATGGAGATTCCTCAAAAAGTTGAAACTAGAAATACCCAGGACCCAGAAATTGCACTACGAGTTATTTACCAAATACAAAATACTTATTTGATAATACAAAAGGTTAATAATTTTTAACATTTATAATGCAACATTATCAACAATAGCCAAACAACAGCCCAAGTGCCCATTGACTGATGAATGGATAAAGGAGAGGTGGTCTATATATAATGATACACTATTCAGCCATTAAAAAGAATGAAATCTTGCCAACTACAAGATATGGATGGAACTAGAGTGTATTATGCTCAATGAAATAAGTGACTCAGAAAAAGAAAAATACCATATAATTTTAGCTATATGTGGAGCTTAAGAAACAAAACAGACGAACATAGGAAAGGGGGAAAAGGTGAAAGGGAAAACCATAAAAGACTCAACTATAGAGAACAAACTGAGGGCTGCTGGAGGGGAGGAGGACAGGGGATGGGTACTTGTTATTAAGCAGAGCACTTGTGATGAGCACTGGCTGTTATATGTAAATGATGAATCACTGTATTCTATTCCTGAAACCAATATTACACTATATGTTAATTAAGTAGAATTCAAATAAAAACTAGAAACAAAACCAAACAAAATTTGTTGAAATGTATTAGAGCTCTATTATCAGCCTTGAGAAGCTATTGCCTCACCCCAAATATGGTTGATCTTTCTACAAACGGATTTTTCACACAGTTCACTAACACAGTAACTCCTACTATTAGCAAGTACATTTGACTCTTGATCAGTTCAAATGTTGGGTATATTTTTGGTGTATTAATTGGGGATAAAGAGATGAGAGAACAGTGAGTAAGAAGGGGGGAAAGGGATCTCAGCAGACCAGGGGTTTCTGGGCGGCTCAGTTGGTTAAGCAACTGCCTTCAGCTCAGGTCATGACCCTGGAGTCCCAGGATGGAGTCCCTCATCAGGCTCCCTGCTCAGTGGCAATTCTGTTTCTCCCTCTGACCTCTCTCCTCTCATGATCTCTTTCTCTCTCATTCTCTCTCTCTCTCTCAAATAAATAAAATCATAGGAAAAATAAAAAGCTTTCCCATATTGTGAGAAACAAACAATTCTTTTAAACAGTGGTCAAAAAGTGTTTTAGTCACCATACCATAATAAATGCTGTAGATTCACTTCCTATTAGTTACATTTATTTATAAAGCAGTTATATTTCCTTTATCAATAATGAATAGTTAAAGAAAAGTGTTCATATATGGTGGGATTCACAGTAAAAAAGAAGGTCATTAACTCACATTTCTAATGATTTTCTTGATCATTTTTATTTTTCTCTTTTTTAAAAATTTATTTTTTATTTATTTTCAGAATAATAGTATTCATTATTTTTGCACCACACCCAGTGCTCCATGCAATCCATGCCCTCTATAATACCCACCACCTGGTACCCCAACCTCCCATCCCCTGCCCCTACAAAACCCTCAGATTGTTTTTCAAAGTCCATAGTCTCTCATGGTTCACCTCCCCTTCCAATTTCCCCCAACTCCCTTCTCCTCTCTAACTCCCCATGTCCTCCATGCTATTTGTTATGCTCCACAAATAAGTGAAATCATATGATAATTCACTCTCTCTGCTTGACTTATTTCACTCAGCATAATCTCTTCCAGTCCCGTCCATGTTGCTACAAAAGTTGGGTATTCGTCCTTTCTGAGGGAGGCATAATACTCCATAGTGTATATGGACCACACTTTTTACTCCATCTGTATCTTTGAGGTAAATACCCAGTAGTGCAATTGCAGGGTCATAGGGTAGCTCTATTTAAAAATTTCTTAAGGAATCTCCACGCTGTTTTCCAAAGTGGCTGCACCAACTTGCGTTCCCACCAACAGTGTAAGAGGGTCCCCCTTTCTCCACATCTTCTCCAACACTTGTTGTTTACTGTCTTGTTAATTTTGGCCATTCTAACTGGTGTAAGGTGGAATCTCAATGTGGTTTTGATTTGAATCTCCCTGATGGCTAGTGATGATGAGCAATTTTTCATGTGTCTGTTAGCCATTTGTATGTCTTCATTGAAGAAATGTCTGTTCATATCTTCTGTCCATTTTTTGACATGATTATCTGTTTTGTGTGTGTTGAGTTTGAGGAGTTCTTTATAGATCTTGGATATCAGCCCTTTGTCTATACTGTCATTTACGAATATCTTCTCCCATTCCGTGGGCAAGTTGCCTCTTTGTTTTGTTGACTGTTTCCTTTGCTGTGCAGAAGCTTTTGATCTTGATGAAGTCCCAAAAGTTCATCTCCACTTTTGTTTCCTTTGCCTTTGGAGACATATCTGGAAAGAAGTTGCTGTGGCTGTTGTTGAAGAGGTTACTGCCTATGTTCTCTTCTAGGATTCTGATGGATTCCTGCCTCACATTGAGGTCTTTTATCCATTCTGAGTTTATCTTTGTGTATGGTGTAATAGAATGGTTGAGTTTCATTCTTCTACACATAGCTGTCCAATTTTCCCAGCACCATTTATTGAAAAGACTGTCTTTTTTCCTCTGTGTATTTTTTCCTGCTTTGCTGAAGATTAGTTGACCATAAAGTTGAGGGTCCACATCTGGGCTCTCTACTCTAGAACATTTACATTCTAATGAATGAGGATGACTTAACAGTTACAGCGTTTTCACCCATCATAGATAGTGGATTGAACTATATTATATAGACATTGGGATTTATAGGTGCATAAGACAATAAACATCTGATCAAAGTTTGCATCTATAAACAATGAACATAAATTAGAAGTATCTATATCCAGTCCTGAGTCACACTAATTTAGTTAATATATTTCTCTACTAATAAGACTCTCATACAGAGAAAACTCAGAGTTAAAGAAAATTTAGCTATTTTTAGTGATGTTACTGATTTTTACATATATGTGGCCAATATACATTCTTAATCTAAAAAGATATAAAAACTACAACTAAAAATAATTAGAAACAATTATTTATCATAATGTAACAGTGAGTACATATCCTTATGTGTTTGCTGAAGACCAAAGAATCATAAGACACAAAAAGCAAATCTTAATGTAAACTACTGACTTTTAATAATAATAATAATAATAATAATAATAAATCATTATTTCTAACAACTGTACTACAGTTATACAATAAGTTAAATTCAGGGAAGCTACTTCTATATTAGGGTGAGGAGTAGATGAAAAATCTCTGTATTATCTGTTCAAATTTTCTGTAAATCCAGTACTATTAAAAAAAAAGTTAAATCAAAAACAAAACAAACAACAACAACAGCAACAACAACAAAAAAAACAGAGCAAAGTTACTGAAGAACCAATCTGTGTAAACTGGAAGGGAATTTTAAGTGTTGATGACTTTAAAGTCCCAATGTTTTGGGGAGAAAAATTTTGCCAACTCCAAACAAAAAGAGTTGAAATATAAAATGCTAATTCCTAATAATTTCCTAAAATTCTAAACATTTACATACCCAAATGCTCTGTCTTAGGACTTTTTTACTTCTTTAACTCTGCCCACTCACTATTCACATGATTTAATCCAATTTTATTACTTTAAATTCCATCTCTGTACTTAAAATTCCCAAATTTACATCTCCAGCCAAATAGTTTGAGAGAAATCTTGGAACAATCTTTGATTTTTCTCTATATTTAATGTCCCACAGTCAATACATTTGCATTTCTCATTAACTCTACTTCTGAATCTAAAAAATTCTCACTCCCTGTATCACCACTATCATCAGCCAAGCCACCATCATTTGCCTCCTACTTTCTGCCTGTTTTGGCACTGGCTTTATAGTACAGAAGCTAAAGTAGTTGTTTCTAAATCTAATATAGATCTCTTCACCCTCTTCTGAAATGTCTCCTAGTTACTTCCTCAGAGTAAAATCCAAATTTCCATATAATCTCCTAAAAGTTTCAGTTTGACCTCACCTTTTTCCCCAAATTCTCTGACTTTATTTCCTGTAACTCTCCCATTTTCTCCCACTACTGTGATCCACTATTAATCTGGCTTTAAACTCAAAATATACCAAATTTAATCATAGCATAGCATTTGGGTTTTTTTTTTTCTCTCTAGAATGCTTAATTTCTAAGGAACCACATGGTACCCTTTTTCCTGCTTCAGGATCTGCTCAATTTTTACCTGCTCAATGAGGTCATTACAGAATGACGTCCTTTTGACTCCCAACATCTCTTCCTTGCCTTACTTTTCTCTGTGGAATATATATACATATGTATCACACATGTCTATTTATCATCTGTATTCCCCTGCTAAAATGAACACTCCATGAGAGAACATTACCCTTTTATTAATTTCTATATGCCCAGTTTCTAGAATAGTGCTGTTACATAGAATGGAGTTAACTATTTGTAGAATGAGTAAATTATTGAATAAATGAAAGATAAACCAGTGGTAGTATGTCTTGGCTCCATAGTAATGGTCTCTAAAATTATGAGAAAAAAAGCATTTTTAAAACAATCCAGGGAATTTCAGTATCTATATGGTTTTCTAAAAAAAAAAAAAAGGCTTTATTAATATTTGAAAAACAATTCATGTCTCTGTGCCTTGAATTTCAGAATAACAAAAACAAAAAACAATTTATGGAAATGTGGAAGTTATACATTACTGAGGCAGATGACTCAATTTTAGGGTTTGCTTTTGTTTTTTAACATTGAATGTTAAGAAGGCTACAGTCCATGTAATTAATTGTGAACTCAATATTTCTCATAAAATTGACTAGTGGTTAGAAATTTCAGTGGTAAAAGCTTCAAATGAGTGGTGTTTGGGTGGCTCAGTTGTTAAGCGTCTGTCTTTGGCTCAGTTCATGGACCCAAGGTCCCTGCTCTGAGGGAATCCTGTTTCTGTCTCTCCCACTCTCACTGTTTGGGTTTACTCTCTCCCTGTCTCTCTTTCTGTCTAATAAATAAATACAATCTTTTAAACAAAAAGAATGAATATAATACTGAAATCTAGCACTGAGTCTACAATAAAAATTAGACTAAAACTGTGAAGAGGTAATGTCTTTTTTGATCTTGACATATAATCTGCAATTGAAATTCTTTTTTTTAAGATTTTATTTATTTATTTGACAGACAGAGATCACAAGTAGGCAGACAAGCAGACAGAGAGAGAGGAAGAAGCAGGCTCCCTGCTGAGCAGAGAGCCCAATGCTGGGCTCTTTCCCAGGACCAAGGGATCATGACCTGAGCCAAAGGCAGAGGCTTTAATCCACTAAGCCATCCAGGCACCCTTGCAATTGAAATTCTTTAAGAAAAATCAAAATGGAGGAGAACATAGGCAGTAATATCTTCGGTATCAGCCACAGCAACTTCTTTCAAGATATGTCTCCAAAGGCAAAGGAAACAAAAGCCAAAATAAACTTTTGGGACTTCATCAAAATCAAAAGCTTCTGCACAGCAAAGGAAACAGTCAAGAAAACAAAGAGGCAACCCATGGAATGGGAGAAGATATTTGCAAATGACAGTACAGACAAAAGGTTGATATCCAAGATCTATAAAGAACTCCTCAAACTCAACACACACAAAACAGACAATTATACCGAAAAACTGGGCAGAAGATATGAACAGACACTTCTCCAATGAAAACATACAAATGGCTATCAGCCACATGAAAAAATGTTCATCATCACTAGCCCTCAGGGAGATTCAAATTAAAACCACATTGAGATATCACCTTATACCAGTTAGAATGGCCAAAATCAGCAAGACAGGAAACAACATGTGTTGGAGGGGCTGTGGAGAAAGAGGAACCCTCTTCCACTGTTGGTGGGAGTGCAAGTTGGTGTAGCCTCTTTGGAAAACAGTGTGGAGATTCCTCAAGAAATTAAAAATAGAACTTCCCTCTGACCCTGTAATTGTACTACTAGGTATTTACTCCAAAGATACAGATGTAGTGAAAAGAAGGGCCATCTGTACCCCAAGCAGCAATGGCCACGGTCACCAAACTGTGGAAAGAACCAAGATGCTCTTCATTGGATGAATGGATAAGGAAGATATGGTCTATATATATTAGGGAGTATTGTGCCTTCATCAGAACAGATGAATACCCAACTTTTGTATCAACATGGATGGGACTGGAAGAGATTATGCTGAGTGAAATAAGTCAAGCAGAGAGAATCTATAATCATATGGTTTCACTTATTTGTGGAGCATAAGAAATAACATGGAGGGCATGGGGAGATGGAGAGAAGGGAGTTGGGGGAAATCAGAGGGGGAGATGAACCATGAGAGGCTGTGGACTCTGAGAAACAAACTGAGGGTTTTGGAGGGGAGAGGGGTGGGAAGTTGGGTGATCCTGGTGGTAGGTATTATGGAGGGCCTGTATTACATGGAGCACTGGGTATGGTGCATAAACAATGAATTCTGGAACACTAAAAATAAATTTAAAAAATAAATAAAAATAAAAAAAAAAAGAATGGGAATGTTCTGGTTGTGAGTCTATTATTAGCTCTATGGTAAGGAAAAAATTATAAATTATCCTCTGCTCCTAAAACATTAGACAAAGCACAAATCTGATACTATTTATTAAAATTGTTTGTGACAAAGTTCATTTTCATAATCTTGAATCAAGCCTATGACACTTGATCCAAATAAAGAAAAGTAATTGAATTGTAGGAATCAAAGCTTAAAAATAAACTGTTTCTTTTTTTCTAATTGTTCTGACTTATTCTGCTAAGGTCAGATAAAACTAGCCTCTTTATTTAAAAAAAAAAAGCTATATTGCAAATACCCAGATCTATTATAAGTAAAGATACACCTATCTTCTTATATTTTGTTTTTCTTATAATCAGTTAGTATAGACTCAGTAAGACACCAAACAATATAGAGTTATGAAAAATAGGAAATTTTTCATAGAAATCAAGAATTTATAAATACATAGTTTTCTTAAACTTCACATTATGTATGTTAATATTTTATAACATACAAATTATCTGTACCATAGGTAGCTAAGACAATTATAAGGACATAGCAACAATGATTATTATGAGTTCCTCATTATTGTCATTTTTAGCACAAACAAAATATTTTTTAAAAAGCCCACAGTTTATGATCTTAAGTGTGCTAGTTTAAGAAAATAAAATATTTCTAACATTTTTCTTTTCCAGGTACAGTAAAATTTTAATATTTATAAAATCAGATATGTTAATATTTGAGAACATCATTTTAATCATCAATTCAAATCTACTGTTTAGTGCCCTAATTATAAATTCTTGAGATTTCTCCACTTCAACTTTGTAAGAGTCATGTTCATACCAGACTGGATGAGGGGATCCCTGCAGAAGAGTGGGAGCAGTCCAAGATGTACATATAATGGTCTTTAAAATTGTTCTTTGAAGGGATTTTATCTTTTTATTTTTAAATTTTAAATTCTAGTATAGTTAACATAGAGTACTATATTAGTTTTAGTACAATATCAACACTTCTGTACATTACTCAGAGTTCATTGTGATAAGTGTACTCTTAATCCCCTTCACCTATTTCACCCATGCCCCCCACTCACCCACCCACCTCCCCACTGGTAGACACCAATTTGTTCTCTATAGTTGAATCCTTTTTGTTTGTTTGTCTCTTTTTTTCTTTGTTTTGTTTCTTAAATTCCACATTCGAGTGAAATCATATGGTATTTGTTTTTCTCTAAGTTATTTCACTTAGCATTATACTGTCTAGATCCATCAAGCTGTTGCTAATAGCAAGCTCTCATTCTTTCTTATGGGTGAGAAATATGCTATTGGGCATATATACCACACTTTCTTTACTTCTTCACCTATCGTTGGATACTTGGGCTGTTCCCATAATTTGGCTATTGCAAATAATGCTGCAATAAACATAGGTTGTGCATATTGTTTCTAATTAGTGTTTTCCTAGTCTTTGTGCAATTACCCAGTATTGGATAATTGGATCATATAGTAGTCCTATTTTTGCATATTTTTGAGGAACCTCCACACTGTTTTCCACAGTGGCTGCACCAGTTTGCATTCCTGCTAACAGTGCATGCAGGTTCCCTTTTTCTCCACATCCTTGCCAACACTGTTCTGTTTGTGTTTGGATTTTAGCCATTCTGACATGTGTGGGGGTATCATGTTTGGGTTTTTAAAAAATGCTGTCCTGACTCAGGTTGGAGGTCCAGGCTAAATTCTAGTCAGTTCTGCTACTTGAACTGATTAAACTCACACCAGTGACTTCCTTTATTATGCTATCACACACCAGACTATTATGCACCCACCCTAATCACCTCCAGAGCCTAGAGTCTAATGACAGTGAACAACCCTTATGTCCCAGAGTCTGTAAAATTATTCAGATAAGCCAATCCACAGGAAGCCCATAAAACCTAGCTAACCCCACATGGCTTGCTATCTATAAGCTGTGCCCCACAGCTCCAGCTTGCTCCAACCCTGTCCTCAGGTGCAATCCCGTGTGGCCGTTTCATCCCTTCTCTCAAAGAGCTTTACTTTCATCTATCCAAATGTCATGGTATTGTGTCTTGCCATCAAAAGAATCTTTAAATCTTGTTAAACATTAGACACCTTGATTGAAGTTTTGGACAACTAATAATAGTGATACTTGGAAGGAAAGTATGTAATTTTTTTCTATCTTTTCTTCATTATCTCTTCTTTGAGAGAGATTAATAAATTCTTTCTTAAGTCTCTTATTCTCCTATTCTATGAATTATTTTATGCTGAGCAGGTACTTCTAATTTTTCTATCAAAGCAATTGTATGATTCTGATAACAGAGGAAAATGTTAAAAAATAACCTAAAGTCTTGCCCACAGTCAAAATTTCTTTGGAATAAAATCTTCAAAATAATGAGAATTCATCACATTCCTCCACTGTATAGCAGTTTCATTACTTACTTGTATTTCCATAGTCATACAAAATTGATTCTTCATAAAACAGTGCCAATGTAACCTAGGACTTTGATGAACTCCCAGGAATATTACCAAAGACTTTCAGAGGTATACATTCACCTTGTTAAGCAAGGTGTTCATCTTCTTGCTTTTCCTTTAAAATATCTTTTGTAGGGGCCCCTGGGTGATTCGGTTGATTAAGCATTTGCCTTCAGCTCAGATCGTGATCTCAGACTCCTGGGATGGAGCCCTGTGTCTGCTCCCTGCTCAGTGGAGAGCCTGTTTGTCTCTCTCCCTCTGCCCCTCCCCCCTCATGTTCTCTCTCTCTCTCTCAAATAAATAAATAAATCTTAAAAAAATAAAATATCTTGTATAATATCATCATCATCATCATCATCATCATCAAACCAACCATGATGTAGAGGCTATGTACACCCTGTTATTGTAAGCATTAAGAGTTAGTGTGCACAGAAAGCTTTGGTCCTGAAAACTTGGTTGATGTCAATGTTTCCAAAAGCTTCAATAGAAGCCCACTTTGTTGTGAGTGTATAAAAGGCCATACAGGTTTATTGAAAACCTTAATTTACCCATAATGTCTTGTACTTCAGGATTAACATTTTATTAAAATGGCTATTTAGCAGTTTTGGTTTGACTTCTGTATAGTCTTTACCACCTATATTTGGATGGTAATCTCATTCAAAAGCTTGGTACATGTTTTACCTGTAAATACTTTAAACTCAAGTACACTTTTTAGTATCACCATGTCCTTCAATTTCCAATAACTCATTACTTGAATTATTGGATAGATAGAGGGAGCCAGAATAAAATAAGGACACAATGAAGAGTTAATTTTGATCCTTAAACTGGCTTATAGAAAGAGTTTGTTAGAGTCCAGTGCTAGACAAAGACTATGCAATATTTTACCTATGATTGAAATGGAGACTCTCCTTGAAGAGTACCATATCTACTTAGAGCAAGTGCGCACAAACACATATACATATACATATAGTGTGCACACTACAAAAACGGGAATGTGATACGGAAGAAGAAAGTTCTAGAGCAGGAGGTGAGTTCAAATTAAAATTTATTTTTCCTTTGGGAGTTTTAAAAAATTAATTTTAGAAAATTAAAAATTGGTCTATTTTATAAATTTTTTGTAACATCTTTGAGAATATATGAGATTACTATACTAAGGTTTTATTTCCTATATTAAATTATTTCAATGGTTTTCAGAAATGTATAGGTGAGGCTGAAAGATTTAATACTTAAAGCTCAATTGCAAGCCTTTTTTCCTGAAACCCCTATGAAAATCACATGACTACCTGATATTCCTAAAGATCTCCAAGATGTCCTACCCTAAATTTTCCCACAAACCCTCACACCTTACCTCTCCTGCCCATCCTTTTGCAAAGCATATGTCATTCCCATTACTCCTGCTGATGAAATTCCAGACTTAATTTATTTGTTTGATTTATTTATTTTGCAAAACATCATCTTCCATGAAAAGCCCTTTTCATTCCATAAGATTAACTACACCATCTGTCCTAGTACCAAGTACATGGTATGAAGTGAATGAATATTTAATCAATAAATCAACTCATCCCATGGACTTGGGTCATGCTACAAATAAAGAGGATTGTATTGCGATTTAAGGCATATATTCATTGTTGTCTCTAATGTATTTGAATATTGACTGCATGACTTATTTGGTTTGTTTCCCTGATTTTACCAGTGCCTAGGACATCACGGCAATTAGCCTCAACCGACACTAATACTATGACAACTGGTATTTCATTTGACTACTTAGAGCTTTAGCTTTTTTTTTTTAATCTTTTATCTTGATAACAGCATTATATATAGCTAGAAAATCTTTAAACTTATATCCTATTCTAAAAATCTGTATTCATATGCTATCACAATTTATTGGATTTCCAGTTAGAAAAAAAATGGCATGTGTTTAAGAAGAAATTGCAGTAGTAATTAAGGTGATTAGAATTTGGTCAAATGATCTAATTTTTTTTTTTTTTTTTTTGGTTAAGTAGCTCAGTTGATACAATTATCTTGTACTGAAATTCCTGTGAAAATAATCAATAAACTATCAGTTATTGATCAGTATGTCATTTTTAACAAGCCAATGATTAAATGGTTTAAACTGAAATGTTGAACATCACCACTTCATTACTGGTCACATGTCCTATTGAAATTATAGTTTTTCCAAGTATAAAATTATATCAGAATGCTGTCACCTTATCTATCCATCTATCTATCTAACTAGCCATCATCTTTATCACCTATTATATATCTAATCTAACATCTGCCATATAGTCTGTTTATACTTTAATTTTTAACTCAAATTCTTCAGATATTGATTATAAAGGAAATACTTTATCAGTCACTCTCAGTATCAATCTCCTTAAGGAATGATGTAGTATCCATGGTTCTTATGACCTCTGGAATACTACAAAAAACTTGGATTATATTTTTTCTATTTCATGTGTCTATTACATATTTTTATTTCTTCTGGTTCATGTTTTTACATATTTGCATATATATTAAAACAAGCAGCAAATTTTCATTATAAATTTTTTAATAAGAAATTATGTTTATTTTTGAACTGGAGTCTTTTAGGTCTAGTGAAATATTTAATTTAAAATAAATTAAACAGCTTACTATTAAAATTCATGCTGTATGTCTCTAAAATATTTATAATTCAACATTTGGCATATTGTATTATTTATTCTTTTGATTTTCATAAAGTCCTACAATTTCTTTTCATATTATTCTATTTAATGAATTTTTGTTATTTCTTCTTTCTTTCACATATTTGTATATGTTTTATTTTTAGTTCACTTTCTACCCCCCACCTTCCATTGTAAGATAAAATGCCTAATTCCAAAGTTTCCTGCTTCCTCATATCCATGTTGACAATGAGTATATTCTAGTTATTTGCAAGATGACAGGTTCAGGCAATATAAAATACTTTAATATTTATCCTATTTTACCTGGATACTTATTAATAAGCATTATTCAGAAAATTGCTAATATTTAATTACTTGATAAATTTCAATTCTCTTGCTATATGGAAACAAAATCATTGATTTTTTCAGTATAGTCAAAACCATACCAGAATAAAATAAATATTCATACATTTATTAATATAACTACTTCAATAGTTAATCTTGGGCTAGAACTAAGGCAAATCTTCATATGATAATATAAAATATAGAAAAATAAATAAAAGGACACTATCAAAAGAAGAAATGTCAAACAAATAATAAAGGATAATTCATCCCCTTTAATTAATGAAATAATTGCTTTATCCCATTGATTAAAATGTATATGATATGTACCTGACATCACCATCAAGCTATTTGAGAAACCGAGACCCAAATGGGAACTGGGGAATATTTTGAAGAATATGATAAAATATCACTTAATCACAGTGAAGAGCCCTTCTTTAATAAAAAGAGTTTTTATATCTCATGTTCATAAGTTCTTTCCCTCTGACAGCATTTACCATATACACCATAATCTTGAATCTGAACCTAAGATTCTTTAAGGCTATCATTCTCTTTGGCAATGCTTTTTTGTTCCTCTAAAACCTTTTAACTTATTTAAGAATAAACAGTTCTACATGTTGTAAGAATTCTGAAAGAAAGGACAAAGAAAATTTGCTAGCAATAATAAAATATAATATAATGCTCTTAATTTGATTGTGGTTAAAGGAATATGGATTATATTATACTGATATATTAAATAGTTGAAACTCAGTTTGTAATCAAAGTATTTCATCTACATGTGAATTTACTCTTGTGGGTACTGAATATTATATGGGTTTTAAATTAATTAGATGAAATCTCACATATCCTTGCTATAATTATATATTATGTTCTAAGATGTGTATTAAAATATGACATTCTATGTGGATTTTCCTAATTAATAATTAAATTATGACTTTTTTGCATTACATATGTATGTATAGGTAGAGGCCATATTTGTTGATATTTAAAACATTTAACTTATTTCTATCATAAAATTTTGTGTTTTCACCTTATCTTTTTAAAAATTATTGTTTTTACCCTCTTTTTTCCAAAGATTTTATTTATTTATTTGGGAAGGAGAGAGAAAGAGAACATGAGTGGTGGGGAGAGGCAAAGGCAGAAGCAGAGAGAGAAGCAGGCTCCAGCCTGAGCAGAGAGCCCAATGAGGGCTCCATTCCAGGACCTTGGGATCATGACCTCAGCCAAAGGCAGACATGTTAGCCACTGAGCCACCCAGATGCCCCAAATTTCTTTTCTCATTTGCTGTTTTTTAAAAATTTTCATTTATATATTATCTTTTTTTACATGTTTTTAAGTTTTTATTTAAATTCCAGTTAGATAACATATAGTGTAATATTAGTTTCAGGAGTAGAATTTAGAACTTACTAGAATTTTTTTATTCTTCACTTACATATATCACCTAGTGCTCTTCACAAATGTCCTTCTTAATTTCCATCATTCATTTAGCCCGTCACCCTACCCATCTCCCGTCCAGCAACCCTCAGTTTGTTCTCAGTCTGTTTTATAGTTTACCCCTCTCTTCTTTTTTCCCACCATGTTCATCTATTTTGTTTCTTAAATTCCACATATGAATGAAATCATGTGGCTTTTGTCTTTCTGACTGACTTGTTTTGCTTAGCATGATAGACTTTAGCTCCTTCCACATTGTTGTACAAAAAGATTTCATTCTTTCTTATGGCTGAGTAATATCTCTCTCTCTCTCTCTCTCTGTCTACACAAACACATACACACATGTATGTGTGTGTATATCTCACAACAATTTCTCTGTCCATTCATCAGTCAATTTGAAAATATTTAGGCTGTTTCCATAATTTGGCTATTGTTGATAATGTTGTTATAAACATTGGGTGCACATATCCCTTTGAATCTGTATTCTTGTATCATTTGAAATAAACATTCCTAAAATTTGTATGGAACCACAAAAGACTCCAAATAGCCAAAGTGATCTTAGAAAGGGGAAAAAAAAGCTAGAGGCTTCACAATTCTGGACTTCAAGCTGTATTAGAAAGCTGTAATCATCAAGAGAGTATGGTACTGACACAAAACAGACACACAAATCAATAGAACAGAACAGAAAACCCAGAAACTGACCCACAACTATAGTCAACTAATCTTCAACAAAGCAGGAAAGACTATCCAATGAGAGAAAGACAGTCTCTTCAACAAATGTTGTTGGGAAAACTGGACAGCAACATATGAAAGAATGAAACAGGACTACTTTCTTACACCACATAAAAAATAAATTCAAAATGGATGAAAGACCTAAATGTGAGATGGAAAACAATCAGAATCCTAAAGAAGAACACAGGCAGCAACCCTTTTGACTTGAACCATAGCAACTTCTTACTAGACACATTGCTGGAGGCAAGGAAAACAAAAGCAACAATGAACTATTTGGACTACATCAAAATAAAAATCTTCTTCAGAGCAAAGGCATCAATCAACAAAACTAAAAGGCAACCCTGGAATGAGGGGAGATATTTACAAATGGAACATCTGATAATAATTTGTCAGTATACAAAATCTATCAAGAACTTACAGAACTCAACATCCAAAAAAACAAATAATCTAGTTAAGAAATAAGCAGAAAACATAAATACACACTTCCCCAAAGAAGACATTTTAGATGGTTAACAGATACATGAAAAGATACTCAACATCACTCATTATCAGGGACATACAAATCAAAACTAAAATGTGATATCATTTCACACCTGTCAGAATGGCTAAGGTGAACAACACAGAAAACAACAGATGTTAGTGAGGATATGGAAAAGGGGAACCCTCTTATTCTGTTGATGGGAATGCAAGTTGGTGCAGTCACTGTGATTGCAGCATACAAAGTATAGAAACAGTATAGAGGTTCCTCTAAAAGTTGAAAATAGAACTACCCTAGGGCCCAGCAATTCCTTTACTAGGTGTTTTCAATTTCTAACTTCTTTGATCAATAAGTAGTTTTATTGCTCCTTCCAGCTTTTTAAAAATGTTGCCATTATTTAGAAGCTTGGAAATTTCTTTACACTACTTTTCTTCCTTTTTAAGATTTTCCTGGGTAGGTTTATTTTTAATTAAAGAAGCATGTCTGTGTGTGTATATATATTCCCCTTTGTCTCATCTCTTGAATTAGAAGTTTGTAAGTGGGACTGAGAAAGGGCAGACAGGGAAACATGGAGAAAGCCATGAGAATCATCTATCACAATCAATATAAATTCTTCCTAGAGTGAGATAGTGTCATCCTTGGCCTCAATTATTCCTACAGTACTGGCATATAATATCCTAACCAAATTAAAAATAACCAATACTAAAAAACCAGCCAAAAATAACAAAAAGAGACCAATAACATGGAAATGCAGCATTGAGATTATTGCCAGACATTAAAACCACTGATAATTTTGTCAAATTATATAAAGGACAATATTATGTATCAAGAAAAGAACTCTCAATTATATATATATATATATATATATAATATATGTATATCATATATAATATATGTATATTACATATACATATGTATATTACATATACAGTAAGTATATGTAAATATATATTTCTCCCTTATGTATACTTACTGATGTGCAAGAAAGAAGTGAACAGAAGCTAAGTTTGAAGATGTATTATGTGAGAAAATTCAAAAACCAAAAAGCTTAATGATTCAAAACCAAAAGCTTGATGAAAGACATCAAGCCATAGATTCCAAAATCGATGAGAACCCCAAGAAAAACAATTTAAAAATATAGCTGCACCTTGGCACCACATGACAAATTGCTGAAAATCAGAGACAAAATAATTCTATGCATGACCAAAGATACAGATTACCTTCAAGGAATAAATAACTTATGCCAATGGCTTATTTCTCCACAGACACTGTAGAAGTCAGAGTATACTGTAACAACTTTTAAGTGGTGAAGAAAATGACTCCCAATCTCAGATCCTCAGCCTCAACAAAAATATGCCTTTCAAGAATAAAGGTTAAATGAGTATAACTTCAGATAAATAAAAAAATAAGACTTTCTCCCCAACAGATCCACAATAAAGAAGATATTAAAAGATACTCTTTGGACAGAAGAAAAAGCATTGTAATGGAGGGCTCCATACGTGGGAACAAAATACAGTAAGTATGATAAATATATGTGTGCACTTAAGTGAATTTTGGCTAATCAAATAATAATGCATATACAATTCTTGGACCATATGCTATAGTCTATGAATATTTACATAATAACACATTATGTACTGTTTACTGTCTAATTGGTACACATGAAGAGTCTTTACATTTTCCAGGTAATTTCTGCTCAAGTCCAGGAATGCTCTCTTTGTTTTTCTTTATTGTCAAATGTCCCAGTCTTGTCTAATTTCAGTTGTGTCCTGCTGGCTAATTTCATTGTTGTAACATAAGAAAATGGTGCAACACTGTTACTATTTGCAATACTGTCACTCCTTGGAATCAGTTTTTACTGCAAAAATGTAAACCTTCGTGCATCCATATGTCCTTAATACCAATTATTGAATGTTGGCTGCATTTTTACTCATGATACTATGTCATCTGTGTCTCTGCTAACGAATACTGATGTGTAATGACTCTCCCAAAGATTACTATTGACTGTGTTTAAAGGTGCCCACGTATGTAATTCTCACCCAAAAAGAAAACATAAAGAAAAATTTGTCCTCTGTTTATATCAAATTACTGTTTGGAATTTTATAGTAGAACTCACTACTTAGCTATCTTGTGAAATAGAAATATCGTCTCCCTTCAGAACAAAGGGCCTGGATACTTATTGCTCATTACAAATGATCTGTAGTCCCTGTGTGCAGGTGTCACCTGGTTTTCTTTATACATCCTGTAGGAATTGGGGATCAGCCAGGGAATTGTCATAAATATGCATTTACTCACACTTCTTGCCATATTCTGAGTAATAAAGAATTTTTTTCTCTGACCCAGGAGTTTTATTTGTAATTATCCTTGAGGTAGTAGCCAACTAACGTATTAGCTTGAAAGCAGAATAAAATGTCAGACTATTTTCAGTTCTTGACACTCTCCTTTTGAACTCTATAGGCCATAATTAGTGCATTCCTAGAATACGATCTCTGTCAGTGTTGAGGCATCACTGCTTTCCGCACTACTACCAGTGGGGACAGTGGGCAAAGGCAATGTGAGAGAAGTGGTCCTTTTGGTGCAATAATTGCCTTTTTTTTTTCTTTTTAGTAAATCTGTAACCAACACTTGATAGCACAACAGTACATCTAATTTGGAGACATGAGAAGAAATTGATCAAAAGGGCCTGCTGAAACTGCCAAGCAGCATTCCTGAATATTCTCGAAAGATACAGGCATGGCCACTTCTAATGAACTCTCTGACCCATGATACAGAGCATGAAGAGGGTGTGGAATAAGCTCCCTGTGTGTCCATGCTGGAGTCCACAGGATAAAGAATGTGTGCAGCCACGACCGTCACTATCAGGAGCTGTAAGCCAGAGGTAGAACTACGGTTCAAGCAAAGCCAGGCAAGAGCTAATAAATGCAAACCACCCCCTTCAGCGCAAGGCCACATTTGCCTTCAATCCTCAGGTTTAGTGTTCTGGGGTAATGATAGTCCAGAGCCCTAAGGATCATTAAAAATCAATTTGTCAGAATAGACTAGCAGTTCAAAGTCCCACAATTCAGAAAGAAATACGCTTCAGCTCGTAGGAATAATCTATACTCCTGAACAACCTTGAACTACGAAGTCCAGCTTTAGGATAGGATTTATCTTTAGGACTTATCTTTAGGATAAATTTATAGACATGAGTCCTGAAACTTCGCGGCATTTGATTGACCCCAGACACAAGTGTAGATAAGCAAGAACCTTGAAGAGGAGAATCTGAGACCTGTGTTCACTTGAGACCTGGTCCTGGCTTAAGGTACCCCAGCTGGAAGGCACTGCTGGCTCAGGTGAGTGGTAGACAAGGAAAATCATGTAGACAATTTTGAGCAAGGCACTCCAAAACATGAGGTCCCCTGTACATGAGGTACAGGGCTGAGGCAAGGCTCTCACTCCTGGGTATAAGGGTAGTAATATGAGAAAGCTGAATCCTCCTCTTTTACAACAGGAAGTACTAAGACAACAACTAAACATTTTTTTTTAAGATTTTATTTATTTATTGGAAGACAGAGAACACAAGTAGGCAGAGAGGCAGGCAGAGAGAGAGGAGGAAGTAGGCTCCCTGCTGAGCAGAGAGCCTGATGTGGGGCTCAATCCCAGGACCCTGAGATCATGACCTGAGCTGAAGGCAGAGACTTAACCAACCCAGCCACCCAGGCATCCACTGTTTGTCTTTTTAAAAAAATTTTAGTTGTGGGGAGTCTGCTTCTCCCTTTCCCGCTGCCTGCTGCTCCCCCTGCTTGTGCTCTCTCTCAATCTGTCAAATAAATAAATAAATCTTTTTTTGGTTTTGTTTTGCTTTAACCTGTTTTATTTTTATTTAGTCTTTTATTTATTTTCATTTCGTTATATTAGTCACCATGCAGTACATCATTAGTTTTTGATGTAGTGTTCCAACATTCATTGTTTATGTATAACACTCCGTGCTCCATGCATACATATCTCTTTAACATCTATCATTGGACTAAGCCATATTAAAACAACAACAACAACAACAACAACAACAACAACCCCCTCCTACAATAAATAGCAACATAGTATGTTATTTAGAAATATGAGGTAAAGAGTATAACAAGCAAATAAATAGTATTCATAGCTGTTACATCTTAGCAGTAGAATTTGGAGGAAGAGAGAATATGGGTTGGAAAATACTTCTAAGTTTAGGTTTTTTGTTTGTTTTTGCTTTTTATATACATTTGATAAAAGTTAAATATCAATTCAAAAGTTTCAATGTTCACATGTATGTAATGGCGATTATTAATTGATAGCTCCTCTTAACTATAAGTGGGGAAATGTTTTTTGGTTTGCTTGTTTACCTTATTTTTGGTAAGGAAAAAATAAAAGGATTCTATGGTGTTGTATGAAGCTATACCTTGGAAAAAAAAAGGACAGATAATAAAAGTTGCTTATAAAGGCCATAACAAAAAAGAAATAACAACTGAAGTGTGTGCAGATTTCACCAAATGTCCATGGGTAAAATGACTCCATCAATTGTAAATTAATAATTAATAGATTGATAATCAACACATGTGCAAGTGATTAGGAAATAGAGAGAAGAGCCAAGAACAAATCAAGTTTGTAATATTCTGAGAAAGGAGTGTATGCTTCCATTATAATAAATAGTATAAACTCTTAATGCAATGGAACTTCTTGATGTGGTCTGGAGCAATTAGGGAAAATTCCAGGATAAAGTAGAAGTTTTGAAAAACATAATATGTATCGCATTTTTAGAAGTATTTTTCTTGTTTTTCACAAAGGTCATTTTATTTGTAAAACATTCATAAAACTGGCCTTCTCGGTATCTTTCTTCTTATGCTCCATAAAATCTCTGCCATATTTGATATTATTGCTTATTCCAATCTCTTAAAGCTCATCTGGCTTTGGTAAGAATGTATTATTTTGTACTTTTCCTACTTCCTTGGCACCTCTCATCCTGTTTTCATTACTAGGCTCTAAATGTCCTATTTTTATTTTGTTTTCTTCTCTATACATTTCTTGCTTCAGTGATCCCATCTTTTCTCTTTTTTAATGGTCATCACTTCTAGGCAGATGACTCCCAAATGTATATTTAAAGTCCGGCTAAAATCCTTAGTATACATAGAAGTGTTCAATATTATTGTAAGAAAAATAAATTGTTTAATGAATACAAATTAGTGAAGAGTATTAGGGCTAAAATGTAGACTGTCATATCATAGGGAGAACTGATTCTGAGTGAATTATTTTCATCCTATCTCAAAAGCTCACGTTTTAAGCAAATAGATTGTTATCTGTAACCACCCTTGTCAACATTGCTGCAGCTGATTTTGGGGTGCTGGCTTTTATAAAAACTGATTTATAATTATAACCATTACTGGGACACTTCCTGTTGAATGACTATCAGGCTAGGAGTCTTCCATTGATGAAATTATCTAAACCTTATAAAAAGCACCGAAAAATAGGTATTTCTAATTCCATTTTACATATGTAAACACCAGGTGCTGAGAGAGGAATTACTTTTTAATAGTTGCAAAATTTTCAAGTTACAAGCAAGAAAGAAGGCCACCCTTAATTTTTCCTTTTCACTATACCATACTTCTTCCTCTGATCTAAAAAGAGCAATTTTCAAAAGGCTATTACATGAATAATGTACTAATTATCATTTTAAACTGTGAAATTTAATTACCTAATGTAATTAAAGGAATATATTAATTTGGCTAATTCTTACTCTTGAAATTAATGGCAAATTAGATATTTAATGTATAATTATATGAAAATTATTAACCTCATTCTTCAGTGTCTTTTCTTCTAGGAAAATCTGTGACTATTGATTAACCAAACATTGCAGTGAAATCTGTAATAAAAATAAAAATATAATAAATGACATTTGTGTAAGAGTTTGTCTCAAAACCACACATCTAGTTGTTGAGATCAGAAGGCTGCTGAAATGGAATTCATTTATCAGGAGTGGTTAAAACCTTTAACATACAGTTCGGACTTCAGTCAGTTTACCAGATAGATTACGGAGAGTTTCAGCTCCTTGCAGTCAAGGGCAAAGTGCTTTCCCTCTTGTGGCACCACCAGCTTTTACATAGTCTCTAAGATAAAGTAGAACAGAAAATAGTGGGCAAAAGGAGGTTTGCTCAGTCCCTGAATTAGAGCAGGAAGTGAGCTTGCTGTTAACACCAGTAGTCTCTGCCAGTTTATGCTGGAGTCACCAAATATCCACTTCATTCTCTATTCTCTGTATAGAGTGCACTGACTCCTCCACTAGAGAGAAAACCTAAAATACCACCATTCAGTAACTGCATTCAATCATGGTCCAAGATCTCTAGGAGAACACACAGTACTTTTTCCACCACTAAGTCAGAAAGTGATATCTCTTCTTTTGATTAAACTATGATCTAATATATCCTCTAAATCTCACCAATATAATATGGTTATAAGAATAGGATAACCATCATAGAAACTTCTAATTAGAAGGATATGAGATTTTCATCAGATTCTCAGAACTGGTGGGATCTTTAGGGGTAAGCATTGGGTCCCTGGACTGGCAATGAGGGATGCTCTCTGACTGTTTATTTATTTATTATCTTTTTAAAAAGATTTTTATTTATTTATTTGACAGAAAGAGAGAGATCACAAGTAGGCAGAGAGGCAGGCAGAGAGAGGGGGAAGCAGGCTCCCTGCTGAGCAGAGAGCCCACCTCGGGGCCTGATCACAGAGGCTTAACCCACTGAGCCACCAAGGTGCCCCCCTGACTGTTTTATAAAAAAAGATTTCTGGGGAACCTAGGTGGCCCAGTGGGTTAAGCCTCTGCCTTCATTCAGCTCAGGTCATGATCTCAGGGTCCTGGGATCGAGCCCTGCATTGGGCTCTCTGCTCAGCGGGGAGCCTGCTTTATCTTCTCTCTCTGCCTGCCTCTCTGCCTACTTGTGATCTCTCTCTCTGTGTCAAATAAATAAATAAAATCTTTAAAAACAAAAACAAAACATTTCTTTTGGGTGCCTGGGTGGCTCAGTGGGTTAAAGCCTCTGCCTGGGTCCTGGGATTGAGCCCTGCGCGGGGCTCTCAGCTCAGCGGGAAGCCTGCTTTCTCCTCTCTCTGCCTGCCTCTCTGCCTACTTGTGATCTCTGTCTGTCAAATAAATAAATACAATCTTAAAAAAAAAAAAAAAGATTTCTTTCTCCATTGTTTTCAGGAACCCTAGCTCTGTCCTTCCAGGAGGGGAGTGAGTTTTCTTTGACTACATTTAAAATGGGTCTTGGATGCTGTAGATTTTTATTTTCAACATTTTATTTTATTTATTTATTTATTTATTTATTTATTTATTGAGAGAGAAAGCATGCATGAGTTGGGGAGCAGCAGAGGGAGAGGAAGAGGGACAGACTCCCCACTGAGCATAGAGCCTGAAGTGGATGGACACAGGGCTGGAGGTGGGGTTCATGCAAGGCACCCCTTGGGGCTCCATGTGGACTCCATCCCGGGACTCTGAGATCATGACCTGAGCTGAAGACAGATGCTTAACCTAGTGAGCCACCCAGGCACTCCTGGATGATGTAGATTTTTTTTTTTTTTTTTTTTAATAGTCAGGATGTTAGAAAGTGGACTCTACGGACACCTGGGTGGCTCAGTTGGTTAAGAAGCTGCGTTCAGCTCAGGTCATGATCCTAGCGTCCTGGGATGGAGTCCCACATCAGGCTCCTTGCTTAGCAGGGAGCCTGCTTCTCCCTCTGCCTCTACCTGCCACTCTGTCTGCCTGTGCTCACTCTTGCTCCTCTCTCTGACAAATAAATAAATAAAATCTTAAAAAAAAATAAAGGAAAAAAAAAAAAGAAAGTGGACTCTAATTCCTTTGACAATACAATTCTCCTCAGAATTTAATGGGCTTTTAATCTATTTGATTCCAGTCAGTTCCTGCTGCCAGTAACCCATATAAATAGTTATATAGCCATATTTCTAAGATCTGCATCTTTTCTGCATCCAGGCCCAGCATTTATCTCTATTAGCTTAATGGCTGCTATCTTAAGGCTATGCAGTTTGAATTAAAAACACAAAACAAAAAACAAAGAACAAACAAAAAAGAACACACAAACAACAACAACAAAAACCCAAAAAGCCTGGATCTTAATAAGTCTTTTGCTCTTTTCTCAAACTTACTTCCCTTTTCCTTTGTTTAAATGCAAACAAATTTTCTTAGACTTCAATGCCACAATTCCCAGACTCTCCTCTGAACTCTTTTCTCTTTCTAATTACACTGTGTCTGTCTCTGAGTTTATCTCCTTCTTCCCAAATATAGTTAATGACTGTCGGCACACACTAAGGTTTTAATTCTTTCCAACCCCTTCCCCTAGAGCTCCTGGTACAAACCTTTTTCCAGGTTAGTACAGGTCATGTGTCACCAAAAGCTTTTCCCCAGTGTAACAAAGAATACCCAATTTTTCTCTTTCAAAATCAGTTTCTTCACAAAAATAGTATCATAGAGTCAAGATTTTTGCAACAGTAGGACACTATTCCTGGTACCAAGACTCCATCAGTCATGGTATACTGACTGCTTAAAACAAGCCCTGAATCTCAATGGCTTAACCCAGTAGGTTACTCATCTGACAAACCACTGTGTTGTCACGGGGCTCTGCTCCTGCCATAATTTAAGTATTCTAGCTCTTATGGGACAATGATCTTTAATACCTGATGTTCAAAGTCATTATGGAATGTCAAGGGAGAAACAGTACACAACAGAGTTCTATGGACCAGGCCTGGAATCCACGTACATCATTTATGCTAATATTTCATTGGCCAGCACTCAGTCCCATGACCCTGCTCTTACTTAGGAGGGATGGGCAGTGCAAATCATCTCTGCATTGCATGAACTTCTAGTAAATCCTAGAAGTCCTTTCTATGAAGAAGTCACAGAATCTGTTTCATATTAGTTATCTGAAAGTTATTTGTTGGCTTTAGAGGATGAAGTAAAAACAAGCAAAATCAATAATAAAATATTATGAGTTGTTCCTGGACATTTTTAAAACATTCTCAGCTTACAGTTTTTACAAAGTACATATTCTTCCCAGCTCATCTTTTATCATTGAGCATTTTGGCAGAGGATGACTCTGACACTACGGGGACCTGCTGGCATTCAGATCTGACCACCCTGGCATTCTGCAGGCCTGTGACTCTCCCGGTGTTACCTATGTGACCTGTCTTCCAGCCGTACCAAACTGGACAAAAACACAACCCTCTGCTCAAATGCTCAAGAGAAAATGAGGCTTGACTGCCTGCCTTCTTTCCTTCCTTCCTTCCTTCTTTTAAAAATATTTTATTTATTTATGTGACACAGAGAGAGAGATCACAAGTAGGCAGGCAGAGAGAGAGAGAGGGAGAAACAGGCTCCCTGCGGAGCAGAGATCCTGGTGCGGGGCTCCATCCCCAGGACCCTGAGACCATGACCTGAGCTGAAGGTAGAGGTTTAACCCACTGAGCCATCGAGGTGTCCCAAACGTGAGGGTTTCTTTTCTTAACTCTAACCGCTCATACACACCCAACCCTTGCTAATCAGGAAGTGCCCTCAACTGTATGTCATCTACAGCTCTTGAAGCTGCCCGTATCTCTTGTCCTTCCTGCTACATACGCCCTCCTGGCTGGTCCCCAAGACTTCAGCCTCCACGCCTTAGCGAACATGCAAATAAAATCCCAATGTTTCTCAGATTTCTCCTGTTAACCTCGAGATAAAGGGCAAACCATTTTGCATGATGTTCACATGATTGCTACGTGTCCAGACCCCAATGGTTTCTGGCTTATTTAGGATCCCTCCACCAAGTTAATACTCCAATCTCTGGCTGTTTTGCCCCTGGACGCTATTTCCTGTCTCTCCTGTTAGTCCCATAACACCAACTGTTCCCTCATATTTCTACACCATATTTTACTTGTCTTCCTGTTTGTCTCCTCAGTAAAACTTGCCAGATCCTTAAGGACAGCAGTATTTTATTTTTCTTTCATCTCTAGTCCTTAATATATTCCCAGGCACACTGTAGACACTCAAGACGATTTGCTGAATGATTGAATGGAAGCAAATATTAGATCCGAACCACTTTCCATTTCACCCCCATCAGTCACCCAAGTACTGCAGGGAGCAGAGGACACCTCTCTAATACATGTCTCTTTATAAATAACCTCAAAAGGTCTGGATGGACTGTTGCCTCATGCACATAGCCAGGAAACAAGATTTAGGTATGCTCACAACTTCAAGGTTTTCGGAGTACATATTTGGATCTCATACCAGAAAGTATCTGTATCAGCGTGTGACAAATAGCTACTGAAATAGAAACTTCATGGCAGAATCTGTTAGAAGCAGCAGAGAGAGACATTTTTATTTCCCTTTGCTTGTTTGTTTCTGTGAGAGAGTGGAGAGACATGGGAGAATTTCAATGCCCGGAAAGAACCGAGATTTCTCCTCTCTCTCAATCTCTCTCTTTTTTCTTTTTCTAAAAAAAAAAATTTTTTTTTTTACTTCTTCCTTAGAGTTATTAGTGCAACTTTATAAGCAAATGAGCATGTGAAATATGCAGTTGTGGGCTAACACAAATTGCAGGTCGGAACACATAACCTGATTTTCTAGAAAAAAAGTATATTGTTAAGAAATTATCATAGCAGATAAGTCAAGCAGAGAGAGTCAATTATCATATGGTTTCACTTATTTGTGGAGCATAACAAATAGCATGGAGGACAAGGGGTATTAGAGAGGAGAAGGGAGTTGGGGGAAATTGGAAGGGGAGGTGAACCATGAGAGACTATGGACTCTGAAAAACAATCTGAGGGTTTTGAAGGGGCGGGGGGGGGGAGGTCGGGGTACCAGGTGGTGGGTATTATAGAGGGCACGGATTGCATGGAGCACTGGGTGTGGTACAAAAATAATGAATACTGTTTTTCTGAAAATAAATAAATTGAAAAAATAAAAAATTAAAAAGAAAAAAAGAAATTATCATAGCAAAAATAAAACAGCCATGATTCTGCGGTTGGTTCCTAAAGCTGGCTCTAGCTGGGCTTGTTTCACACAAATTCTCGAATCCACACTTGCCACGAAAACACAACTTAGAGCAAAAGCACAAGTTCAGGTTTGGGAAGTCTGGAAATAACCCAGGTGTCAGCATTTTAAAAAATGGTATCTCAAATGATTTTAATGTAGTTGGTTAAAATTTTACTTTATATATGACACTGTCATGTATCAGGCACGTGTGTGGAGTTAGGCTGGTGGTGATGAAATAGCTTAATTGTTCATTTCATTTTCTATTAGAAAATACGTATATTTCTAAACTGTAAATGTCCTTTTAGGCTCATCTTTATATTTGTGGCTTGGAAGTATTCTAAGTAAATTGTTTCCAAGATACGGAGCAATTGTAGTGTTATGATTCTTTCTCAATGGATCCAACTTACCTGTTTTTTTTGTTTGTTTGTTTATTTTGTTTTGTTTTGTTTTTTAACATGATCTGCCTGAGAGGCAGGGTGAGCTAGCGCCTCCTTTCACATGGCCAAAGGATTTATTTTCTTTCGGGAAGTGTCATAATTATACCAAATAAAATATCTTTCAGCTCACAAAGCCTGGATTCAGAGAAGAAGAGCTAAGTGGGGCTCATTAACAACATTCTTTTCTCTACCAACAAATACAGAGCACATTACACTTCTTATCAACCAGAAATTTTTAGATACTAAATATAAATTGTCTACTCTTTTTCTTATTTTGTTTTTATGTGAAGGAAACAATTCTATCACTCTACTTCCCCATTTTAGTATTTATATATAATTTATATATTGTATAATTTATACATATTTATTATATATATGCATATATATATATATATAATATACTAGATAGTAATTCTTTGCTACATATGTGGTTTGCAAATATTTTCTACCAGTCTTTAGGTTGTCTTTTCATCTTCCTCACACAAGTCTTTGCAGAAAAAGAGTTTTCAATTCTGATAATGTCCAACTTATAAGTTTTCCTGTCATTGAAAATGCTTTTGATGTCATCTAATATCTCTTTGTCTACTCATAGTTTCTCAAAATGTTTCATTTTTCCTTTTTGGGTTTTTTTTTGGGGGGGGGGTAAAAGTTTTACAGAACTTGAAGTCTACGATCCATTGGGAGTGGTTTTTGGATGTGTGAGATTTAGATCAAGGATAATTATTTGCCTACAGATGTCCAATACCACTTTTTGAAAGGCTACCCTTTCTCTCCTGAAATACTTTTAAAGTCTGGTAAAAAATCAGTTTATCATCACCAAGTCTGTTTTATAGGGTTTTCATTTTTTTACCATTAATCTGTGTTTGTCCTTTCATCAATACCTTATACTCTTGATTACTACATTTATAAAGTAAGCCTTAATATCCAGCAAAGGAATTCCTCCCAGTTCATTCTTCTTTGCCAAGACTGATTTAGCTGTATAATGCCTTGTGCTTTTTTGTGTAAGTTTTGGAATAAGCTTGTCTGTGTCTACAAAAAATCAGATGGGCGTATGGATAGGAATTGCATTAGACATAGAGATCAATTGACATGTTTACTATGTTGAAACTACTATCCATGAGCATACTGTAACTCTCCATTTGTCTTCTTTTATTTGTTCCACCAGCATTTTATAATTTTCAGCATGCCGACAACTTAACTATTTTAAGTAAATATTTAAATATATTTTATTTGGAGCAATAGTAAATATTATTTTATGTTTAAATTCTTAGTTATTCTTTGTAAGTAAAAATGCAACTGTTTTTTGTGTGATTTTATATTCCATAACCTTGCTAAACTCTCTTATCAGTTCTAGAAGAAATTTTGTAAATTTCTTTGTGGAAATATCTGCATAAAAAATCATATCAAATAGCTTAATCTCTTCCTTTCCAATCTGTATGCCTTTAATTTCATTTTGGCTCTTTGAAGTGGCTAATTAAGTAAAAGTTTTGAATGAAAATGATGGGAGTAGACCTCTTGATCTTAGGGGGGAATACTTACTTTCACCTTTCATGTGTTATGTTCCTTAAGTATGATCATAACTGTAGGATTTTTTAAAAAATTTTCTTTTTCAGGTTGAGATAATTCCCTTTCATTGCTCATTTGCCATCTTTTTTTTTTTTAAATGAATGGGTGTTGGAATTTGTATTCTGTTTATACATTGTTAGATTCTGTTTGCTAATATTTTGTTAGAGTTTTTCATCTAAGTTTATGAGAGATATTAGTTTGTATTATTATAGTCATAATTTTGGTACTGTCTATGTTTTATTCTAATATCATGGTAATACCGGCCTCATGAAAAGAATTGGAAAGTTTTCCATCTTCTACTTTCTGGAGTAGATTGCATAAAATTATTATAAATTCTACTTTAAAGGTTTGGTAGGTTTTTAATGAAACCAATTGAACCCAGTATTTTCTTTATGAGATTTTAAATTACAAATGAAATTTCTTTAATGGTTATGGAGCTATTCATATTGTCTATTTCACCTCTATTGTGTTTTGATAGTTTGTGGATTTTGAGATATTTTTCCCTTTTTTCTAAGCTCTCAAATAGATGATTATAATATTGTTCTCTTTATTTCCTTATTCTCTGTGATTGCTGAAGGATTTGTAGTTAGATTCCCCATTTCATTCCTGATATAGGTCATTTGTGTGTCTCTCTTAATTTTTGTCAATTTTACAGAGGCTTCTAAAATTTTTTAATTTTTATTATAAGAATTAGGTTTCTGTTTTATCAATTTTCGTATTTTCTTTTTTTCTTATTTTTCAATTGTATTTATTTCAGCCATCTTTACTGTATCCTTTCTTCTCTTTGCCTTGGATTCATTTACTCTTCTTTTCTTAGTTTTTTCCTGTGTGTGTGTGTGTGTGTGTGTGTGTGTGTGTGTGTGTGTGTTTGAGGTAGGAACTTAGAGGACTAATTTGAAAACTTTACTTATCTTTACCATAAGCATTTAGTGTTATGGGTTTCCCTCTCAAAACCACTTTGATTGTATTCCATATTTCATTTTCACTTTTGTTCAGTTCATATATATCTTATTTCCTTTGAGACTTTAGTCTGATTATCTGGTAGTATATTTTTCAGTTTGTACATATTTTGAGATTCTCCTATTGTGCTTCTGTTATTGACTTCTAGTTCAATTTCATTACAGTCAGAGAACAAACTCAGCATAGTAAGAACTATTTTGAATTTTTTAAAGTTGTTTTATAATCCAAGCGATGGTTTGTCTTGGTGAATGCCCCATGATTGCATGACAAATGTGCATTCTGCTGTGTTTCTATATATGTCTATTACATCTTGCTGATTGTGTTGTTGATTTTTTTGTGTCTTTTGGTGATGTGTTCAATGGTTCTATCAGTTGCTGAAAAGGAGATGTTGGAAGTTCCTACCTCTAATTGTGGTTTTATATGTTTCTCTCAATCCCCTTTCTTTTATTTCCAAGCTCTTTTGTTTGATGTGTATACATATAAGATCATTAGGTCTTACTGACAGACTGTTTTCTCTTATTATTATACAGTAATGTACTTCTTTATCTCTAGCAATATTTTTTGCTGTGATATCAACTTTGTTATTAATATAACTATTTGTTATATTAATTGTTACATTAATAACTAAATATTATAACTATTTCATATTTTTAAATATTTGGGTAGTTTATCTTCTACTATCTTTTTACTTTCAATCAACCAATGTAATAAATATGAAGTGAATTTCTTTAAAAAAAGCATATACCTGGGTCATGATTTTTTTTAATCTATTTAACCTATTTAATCACCAATCTCTATTTTGACTGGTATATTTCAACTATTTACAATTAAGGTAATTATGGATATGTTAGCACTTAAGTCTGCCATCTTATTATTTATTTGATGAGACCTCACTCTTCTTCCCTTTTCTTGCCTTTCTACAGTCACTTAAACTTTCAAAAAAAAAATTCTGTTTATAGTGTTTTGAAGGATCCCTCTTCCTGTTGTGTTAGTATTACCATATACATAAGTGAGTTATAACCATCTCTTTATGCTAACATTTTATCATTTTGAATGATGTGTGGAATTCTCACTGCCATCTATATCCTTTACCTTCCTAACTTTTAAATATTATTGTTTTGAGTATTATAATTTTTTCAAACATGGGATGTGATTTATAAAATGCATGTGGAAAGGAGCAGTCTATATTATGTTCATATTACTATTATTTGTTGTTCATATTGCCATTCTTCTTTCTATAGGAAACTCTAAGTTTTTTTTCTTCTATCATTAGTTTTCATCTGAAGAACTTCCTCCAGCAATTTTTTAAGTGTGTCTGGTAGAACTAAATTCTTTTAGTTTTCTTTCATCCAAGAAGGCTCTTAAGTACTGAAAAGCACTTCTATTTATCTATTTATTTATCTGTTTTTATTTATATAGAAAAACAGTTTTAGTGGATACAGATGTTGTAACTGGCACGTTTTCTTTCAATGCATGAAAAATAATGTGCCACTTTCTTTTGGCCTTCATGATTTCTGGCAAGAAATCAACTGTCATTCCAAATTGTGTTCTCCTATAAAGAAGCATCAGTTCTCTCTGGAAGTTTTCAAGTTTTTCTTTGTTCTATGCTTTTAAAAATTTTATTAATATACATATTGACATAGATTTCTTTGAATCTATCTTGTGTGGAATTTGTTCATTTTCTTGGATCTGGGTTTGTGTCTTTCACAAAATTAGGAAATTTTTCAACATTATTTCCTCAATAACAAAGAAATTTCCAGTGTACTTTCTTACTCCTCCCTTTATGGGACTTTAATGACAGGACTACTAGATCTTTTCTTCATGTCATATGGGTCAATTCATTTTATTCAGTCTTAAATAAATAACTGCTTATATATCAGGACATTGTACTCACAGATTAAACAGATACAATGTTGCTTGTGCTTTTAGCATTAATTTAGTCCCATCATAAATATCTACTTATCATTTTAAAGGTTATGATGCTCACCTTTGCTTCAGAGAAAAATAAATCTGTCCAATGAAAAGTGCCTCTTCAATGGTGAAAACATAAACATGAATTTAACACACAAAATTAGATCTTTCAAAAAATAAGAAAATGTAGGAAAAAATTGCTGCAGAGGAAGACATTTAACACAGTGTTTAAGTCTTGGATTTGTCCCAATTAGCTAAGTGACTGTTTACATTCCATTTTTTTTTCCTTATTCAGACTCTCTATATAATGGTAAAGGTGAACCAGGTTTCTAAAGTAAATTGGACACCATAACCCTAAAATATGGTTTTATTTTCACAGTAGGCTCAATTTGCTCACTCCTCTATTTGTTCTCATAGAATCTTTCACAACTCTACAAAAGCATGCATTGAGTTGCACTTAAGTTTTTATTTAGTTTTCTGTTTCTGTTTGGAAGACTTTCTTTTCCATTAGGATAAGAGCTCCTTATAAGCTAAGCTGGAACCCTCCTGTGTTTACATCACTACCACTGTGCACTGTTCCTTAAATATAAAAGCTGCCCAATGAACGTTTTCTGTATGAACAAGTAGGGAACAAAAATGTAGGATATCATAGAATTTCCTCAGAGACAAAAAGGAAAAGTAAAACAAACTAACATTTGATAAATAAATACTATAAAAATACTTCTGATTTTGCATATTCCTCTTTTCTAGAATCAGACTTTTAAATCAGTTTGAGATTAGAGATATGAAGATTCTACTCTCATCATAAAAACTTTGTAATGAAACTTATACTCTCACCATAAAAGCTTTGTAATGAGTTGATAAGGAGGCATGTGTTCTTGACCTAAAGCAAATTGATTAAGAGAACCTTCACTTGGTATCTAAGGAAAAAAGGAGAAAGAAATCTACTTACCGCCTTAACACATATTTACAAATTATACTCGGAGGCTAACTAGCTTCTCATGATTTCCACCTGACAAGTATTTTAGTATTTACATAAATGTGGAGGCAGTGAATATGCCCATGGGTTTAGAGGTCACTAGAAGACACTAGAAAAAGCTACTTTAGAGTAACTAAAGATCATAGAGATCTTTAGTTGGCAAGTTAGCAGATAAGGAATAAACCAATTATAACATAAGTAAGATACAGTGGAAGGAAATGCCATTTGTGTCTGCTCACTTTTCTGTGTTACCCCTTTTAGGTCAATTTGGCTGTAACTGTAGGCAAATGAAGTCACAACATGCAGTAAGTTAGCACTGGAATCCTTAAGACTCTAGATTTCATATGCGAAGTTTTGGAGAGTGCTCAATGTCAAACAATAAAATTTAGGTTCTTATAAAGAGAAACTACTTATTCTTCTAATAGGAAATTCTAAATAGAATCATAGAAATGAAGCATGAATAAACTGATTATCCCTAGTTCACAAAAAAACCCTACATCTGCCAAAATAATAATGAGTACTATAAAATTATCCTTAAGTTTGTTCAAACTTCAAACCCACAAAAACAGAGCATTAGTCTTTAAGTAGGAGTCTATTAGTTAAACAGTTAAGTTTGAAGTTGGTTATTTTTAGCAGTATCTTCTGTTTGTTATTTATTACAACTGCAAGATCTGCCAAAGGTTTTTAGGGAATAAAGTACGATATAAGTCTGACAATAGGTAATTTATATAAAAGATACTTCTGGAGAAAACAAGAAGGATGTTTATAGAGGTGATCTTGTATGACAGCAATAGATCTTAAATATTTGAAATTCATAGCAATTTTCTTCACATTTCAAATACTCTATTTTTATTCTAGAGCTTGTTTTAAAAATCATCAAGCTTTCCCATGTTTCAAAAAGCTAAAGGTTACTAATCTGAGACTGGAATACTTCAGAAAACATCATTTATAGTGCAAACAAATGTGTTATCAGCAAAGAACGGTACAAATGAAAATTAATAATGTCCAAATGAAATTTTGTTTCCCTGTTGTGAGATGAAAGCTACAAATGAATTCTAGAAAAATATGACTTATTCACAGTGAGAATGGATAAATTAATCAAGGTGTAATTAACTGAAATTTGCATCAATTAAGTGACTAGGAAGAAACTCAGGTACTCAATAGGAAAAAAACCCTGTTATATAACCTACAAAATTAGTATAGTTTCCCTTAAATACAAGAAGAATATTTTATCTTTAAGAAACAGATAATTTTAAAACAAGTTTGCATTTCTTTGGAATTAAATAATTAAAATTCACTAAGTTGTTCTTGTAGTAGTTTCACTCTTTTTCCTAGAATTGTACAGGTGCCATGAAAACCTTGGACCCTAATGGTAGCCTAGAGGTGTCTTGCAGAATTACTTCTTTTTTCTTTTCCTTCTTTTTTTTTTTTTTTTTTTTTTTTTCCTGGGTTGTGGTTAGATGTGATGGTGCTGACTGATACTGGTGGATGTTTTAAGAATGTTCTCTGAGAATCCTGCCACATTTAATGTTCTGCTATTGTTGAAATTGTTCTCCCACACCACATAGCATCCTTTTAATTAGAATCCATGAGAATAATTCCTTTGAGAATTAAGAATAGTTGGTATTCTGCTGAGCAGTTGATTTTGTTTTTATATTTTAGATTCTGTGGGTGTGTGCAAGTATAAAGTGACTTTGTAACTTCCAAAGAAATCGCAAGGATGGCTGCTCTCTCTGAAAAGATAAAATAAATAAAAACGGCAAGTTAGCTAAGATGGAAGACGGGCATCTCTGCTAACTGTAAACAGAAGGAAATGTAGAACAGTCAGGGGGTCAAGGCCACAGTCTGTTGGGGCAAGATTGGACAGTTTGGTCTCTGTGTAACAGCTTCAGACACAGGAACTGGTCTCAACTCACTATCTGAAGAAAACAAACTGAAAAATTAGAATTTCTAGGATCAGATGATTATTGGGAAATGATGACCCTGGAAAACTAGCTGTCCGCTACAATGACACAGACATAGGCTTTACAATAAAGAAGTGAACCAAGTCACCTACTGGATCAGGGATGATACTGCAATATTACAATATTACTGTGGCTCGAGTCCCAAACTGCCTTTGTAAGATGTGATTCTGGGGCAAGATGAACTGTAAATCCATAATACAGGTTAATACTGGAAAATCAGCAGGAGGTTAACAATAAAAAGTTTTTCATAGAATTGGCCAAAGTAATCTAAGCACATAGGAACAATGACAATCAATAATAGTAATGATGAAAATTATAATAATTATTAGTGATCAGAAACACAGGGCTGTATTATATTAGTCTGGACATAAAGCTATCCATACAGCAATTCAAGTTTGCTTTATTTTCATTGTTACAGAAAATTTCAAAACACTTTATTTTTATATTTTATCACATGAACTATTATACCAGAACAGGATGTTGGAGGTAAAGATTTCTTTAAAGATTATTTATTTATTTATTTGTCAGAGAGAGAGAAGTGAGAGCAAGCACAGGCAGACAGAGTGGCAGGCAGAGGCAGAGGGAGAAGCAGGCTCCCTGCCAAGCAAGGAGCCCAGTGTGGGACTCCATCCCAGGACGCCGGGATCATGACCTGAGCCGAAGGCAGCCGCTTAACCAACTGAGCCACCCAGGCGTCCCAGGAGGTAAAGATTTCTGAAGTGAAACAGCTTCTGGTGATGGAAAGATCCAAAATATGACTCTGGCAATGGGAGGATGTAGCAAAATTAAACAGAAAACAGCTAACAATGAGGCTGGGGGATAAGCAGGCTAGACTGTTAGATGGATTATCAAGAATGATGATGAGCTTGCCTATGATGGTGGCAGAAACATGAACAACGAGGAAAACAATAAACGAGTTACTGATCTTTCAGTTACAAGCTTGATTTACTAGGAGGTCAGAACAGGATAGTGATGAGGAGAGGAGAAGCCTTGGTTTCTAAATCAAATACATTATTTTTAGTAGTATTTAATTTTTTTTTTTTTTTTTTTTTTTTTTACAAATGGTTTCCTTCATTTACTCACATTATTTAGTGGGAACCCTCTAAGAATGGTTTATTTTTCTATTTTCAACTCCTCTATAGACCACTTCTTTTGTATTACAGTAATTCTTTTGTAGCCTCCTACACTTGGCAGAGTAGGAAGAGTGTAGGAAGAATGTATTCATTCTTCCTCTGTTTTAAACCATTTATACTCACCTTTTCTGTGATCTCCTCTATGATCATGTCTATAAATACCATCTCTAAAACTGAGCCCCATCCCCCTAAAATCCATGTATGTGCCCATCTGATTATTTGACATTAGAACCCAATTACTTAGATACTGATGAACAATATTACAGAGAAATTGCAATATTTACTAAACTATACTCCTGATTATGCCTCAAAATTCCTTGCTTCAGTCTGTTCCATATGGATATATGGCAATGCCATTTTTAGAATGTGAAAAAATCTGCACTGAGTCCTTATACAGTGAGGTAAGTTCACTGTGTTTTTTACTGAACTAGTTATTTTTCTTCCTACACATATTTATTATTTCTGCGTCTAATTCCAAATACTTGTATTAAGCAACTTTAATTGTGCTTGTTCCATGCCATTTCTAGGCAAGGAGAAGTTGCATAAAATTGCCAAAGGTCATGTTGAAAAATGGCCACAGACTTGGCTAATTGAACATAATAATAATAAAAAAAATCAATAAATAAGATTTATAAAATAAATGTTGGTATCAATTTTTAAAAAGTTTTTGGGCGCCTGGGTGGCTCAGTGGGTTAAAGCCTCTGCCTTCGGCTCAGGTCATGATCCCAGAGTCCTAGGATCGAGTCCTGCATCGGGCTCTCTGCTCAGCAGGTAGCCTGCTTCCTCCTCTCTCTCTCTGCCTGCCTCTCTGCCTACTTGTGATCTCCGTTTATCAAATAAGTAAATAAAATCTTTAAAAAAAATGTTTTGTATTTATTTATTTACTTATTTATTTGACAGAGTGAGAGAGAGAGAGCGAGCACACACATAAGCAGGGCAGTGGCGGAGAGAGAGGGAGAAGCAGGCTCCCCGCTGGGCAAGGAGCCTGACACAGAGCTCCATTCCAGGACCCTGGGATCATGACCTGAGCTGAAGGCAAACCCTTAATCAACTGAACCACCCAGGTGCCCCTCAATTTTTTATTTACATTCTAGTTAGTTAACAAATTGTGTAGTATTGATTTCAGGAATAGAATTTAGTGATTCATCACTTAACGTTCAACACCCACTGCTCATCACAAGAGTCCTCCTTAATGCTCATTACCCATTTGCCCTATGTAGACAACTATCATTCCACTCCCTTGTTCAAGCTTTTACGTGATACCATTAGGCATTCAGGAAAAAGTCTGAACTCCTTAGTGTGAGTTTCAGTGTTCCATGTCCTATCAGTTCAATTTACCCTTTCAACTACATTTTTGTAACCTCTTTTTTCCTCCAAAAGCTTCCTCTTAAATCTGCTGATTTTGCCAATTTCCTGCCTGCATGTAATGATATAAAACTGTGGAGATATTCTGCAGCCATTTTCCAGTGTCCTGTCTTCTTTGTAGCTATCAAAGACCATTGAAGAAAGTGGCTTCCTGATGTCTAGATCATAGCCAATTCAGTGTGGCAAGAAAATGGTTTATTCGTTCTTAAGAATTTCTCAATATCTAATGCAGTGTTTTGCATTTAGTATTTTAAAATATACATTGATTTTAGATACTTTTCTTAGTTTTTTTCTACAACAGATATGCCTCCTCCCTTACTACTTATAAACCTAAAAACAAATGGATGGAAACATTAAAATCTCAAGGGCAGACATAAGGCTCTAAGTCTTGAAAATACTACCTCATGTTAATAATGGCTCCATAGACTTATGCTTTTTTGTAACTGAAATAAGTATGAATGACAATTACAATCAGCTTCAAAAGGATTTTATAAAAAATAAGTATTAAACCTGCCATAACTTGAAGGTATTTGAAGACGACAGAGATATAGTGTGACTGATGATTGGCAGGGTAACAGGCAGCTCGGAGCCAGGCTTTCCGTCATGTCAGAGCCCCTGCAGGAAGTAGGAAACAAAATCAACAATCATTTTCACATGTACAGCACTTTATCATTCACAGGCACCTCTCAAAGTGCCTTACAGGACTGTACAATGACCAAATGAAACAGCTAGCAATACCAGTAAGCAGATCAAAGCTAAAAAGGGAGAAGAAGTGATCTTTATGGATTTGATTGAAGAGAATGGAACATCTTGGGGATGCCGCGAGAGATGTTAAGTAGTCAAGACAAGAGGCCCCATTGTGGGATGTTTGTTCAATGATCATTTTCTTTTTCTTTTTTTTTTTTTTTAAGATTTTATTTATTTATTCGACAGAGAGAGAACACAAGTAGGCAGAGAGGCAGGCAGAGAGAGAGAGGAGGAAGCAGGCTCCCTGCTGAGCAGAGAGCCCGATGCGGGACTCGATCCCAGGACCCTGAGATCATGACCTGAGCCGAAGGCAGCGGCTTAACCCACTGAGCCACCCAGGCGCCCAATGATCATTTTCATGGAAGTATGCAAAGAGCACTAGGAGATACTTAGATTTAGCCAATATAGTTCAGAGAAACAAGCAGAAAGAAAACTTCCAACATTTTTTTTCTTTTCTTTTTCTTTTTTTTTTTTTTTTAGGTCAGAGAGAGAGTAAGAAGTAAATGAATCGCCTAGAAATTTTTATGATCATTCTAATTTGTTCTTCTGGAACAGTGAGTTGGAGGTCTAAGGATAGAAAACCAAAAAAAAGAAAACAAAGAGATGAAAACAGTATGCTTAAAGGGCATCTATGAAACTAAGTACTCATTCTATTTAGTATTTAGTAACTGGGTATTTTATTGGTGATAAAATATATTTCTGTTTATATTGCCTTAAATTGAGCAGCTTAAATTCGAAGCTATCTAAAAGAACAAAACACTGGCTCAGCCTTTAGATTTTTGTGTATGTACTTTAGTACAAGATTTCTCAATCTAGAGACTATTGACATTTTGAGAAGTATAATGGTTGGGGCACGGGAGAGTTGGAGGCTTTCCTGTACAAGATAGGATGTTAGCAAAATCTCCAAACTTCTCCCAGTAGAGGTCTGATCCTGAGTCATGACAATAAAATCTGTCAGCAGGTATTGTCAAATAGTTTTTTTTTTTTTTTCTAGATGGAAGCAAGAGGCAACACAAAATGTCCCTCTGTTGAGAACCACTGCTTTAGTCCCTTAGAAAATTTAGGTTTGTTGAGCTCCTTCTTCTGACATCCTAATTCGAAGAGTTGCTCCTGACTCTCACAAATTTTGTATGTGTCCAATTAAACCAGTGCATTCAATTTAACACACCATGTTGTGATAGACAACTTCCTAGCATGCTGCCTCACATGATGTCTCTCTGATGTAAGGTCTGTGAAGGCAGAATTAAACATCTCTATTCTTGATTATGGATTCCCAAGATCAGCACAGGACATGGCACATAGGACTTAAGCAATAAGCAATAGGTACAGATTATTGAATTAATTACATTATTTGCTGCATAGAATGACTTCAGATACAATAATTAAGAATATAACATGGGCAAAATGGTTTGTAAATATAGGATATATCTGTTTTTTAGAGAAATAGTTCAAGGCTCTGATAAACAACACAGCAACTAAAAGGTAATGCTTGGTTATGCGAAGGCTGAGTCTAATGGCTAAATTTATCATTTCTGGTTCCTAAACATAAACATCATATTATCCTCCTGAGGCAAGCAGTATTAACTCAGGCCTCCAAAATTAAATAATTTCAATAAAAATAGATTGGTCATACTCATGCTATTAGAGAATGTAGGAGTATACTGTTATAGGCATATTAACCTGTTTTATAGTGAAACTCACAGCATCACTGAGGGGCTGTTCAAATCATTTTATCAAGATTATAAAGCATAGTCCAGAGGGAAGTGTTATCAGTTTAATGTAAGCTCGCAAATAAAATATTATAGAATTATATGTCTTCTGTGAGATCTTAATTTCTTTGGTTCATTTGGAGGATAAGAAAAAAAGGAGTGAGTATTTTATAATTTTTCATATAAAAATCTAAAATTCAGCTATACAATAGAATGCTTTATTTTGAATTTATATTTCCAGTATAAAAGCTAATGGTCATAAGCTCCTTATTTTCCTTTAGACCTATTTTTCTTTCCCTGGATTGAATGAAATCTTCAAGATAAAGAAGAGAATTTTTTCTGTCTTTTGAAGATAAGTGAAAAAGATTTCTCTTGCACAGTGTATACTCCTATGGATTATCCTTCTTATCCTGGCTTGACTTAAGGCAGGTAATTCATGCTCATTGTTCTTTTCTTTCTCCTACCAGCTAGCTAGGGATATGTTTATATGTAAATACATTAAAACAATGTATTTTTCCTGTAGTATTTATGATATATCTCTGAATATTTTAATTTTCCTTACCTTTAGATATTTCAGTGATAAAAAAACTGCCTTAGGGTGGCTAAAATAACCAAACACATTTCAAAAACAATTCTGTTTAGCATGAAATAATTCACTGATTTTTCTCTTAATTCTTACTTAGTTGTAGTTATCTTTCAGAATCCATTTTATGTCTTTATACCATTTTACATCTTAGACCATTTTTGATGTTTGTTTTCTTATTTATTATTCCAAAAGTTTCCTTGTATTTTTTTTTCTCAAGAGAACTTGTGAACTGTTACAGTGTTATGTTGTTTTGTAGAAAAACATACTAAATATAGTCTTTGTCTTCTAGGTGGTCATAGCTACCAGTTTATGTCATAATAAAAGTATAAATGCAACAGTTTGTGTTTATTACACTGTTCAAATGTGTCAAGCACTTCTGCGAACATTTGATATATGTTAACAAACTTGGAAAATGTTGTAAGCACTGCAGTGCTATCTTTCTCCTGCACTAATAGATGAAAATTATTTATAATGATCATACATCATTTGGCTTGGGCCAGCCTGAAAGTTTTAGCCCCTTTGGTCTAAAATGGGTCTTTGTAACTTCAGAAGAGCAGCAATTAAATGCCAGTAGCTGGCTTTTCAACCACAGTCTAACACATTAACATTGTTAGCATCTCCATAGGGCTGTAGAGAATGAGGTAAGGTAAGGGGTTATTAGTTATCTAGAAAATGTACTGCTTATTCGTTTGTTCACATGGATTTTAGAACTTTATTACACATGCCAGGTGGAAATAGTAATGTTATGTTTAAAGTGACTAGAATTAAAAAAATAAAGCGACTAGAATACATGAATAAAAACTATGTATAAGCAAATCAATACTAGAAAAAGGTGGTGGGAACCGTGAAAAAACTACAGGGACGTAAAAAAGAAACATAAGAAGGGAGAAATGTTATATAAAAGTCAGGTGAGTCTTTACAGAGATGGTGATATGGAGATAAACATCAAAATAGTGGTGTGAGAAGGAAGTATGAAGACACAGGGCGGTGCTGGGTCCAGACATCAATGTTAAGTTGACAAAGACCTGTGCATCCTCAATAATTTTCTTTTCTTCCATTTCTTCCCAGGCCAAGTCTAGGCAAATCAAGAGAGAGTCACAGCCACCAGGAAAGTGCAGAAACAGTGGTAGGATTAATAAGCGGTTCCCTAACGGGCAGGCTTCGGTGGGCGAGGGTACCAGCTACAAGGGCTGGGCTCCCAGTAACCACAGGACATGCTCTTCACACAAAAATAAACCCCGTCAGCACAATGAAAAGGAAAAGAACAACAACTAAGAAACTCCCTATGATGGGAAAGTAGAACCATGCCAGGCAATACTAAGTGCTGGTGAAGAGTTGGGAAGATGAAAAAATTCATGCCCTCCTGGTAGGACTAGAGTTACCTTGTGGGAAGAAATCTGGAATTGGTGAAACTAAGGCCATATATATTTTGGAAAACAGCATCTTACTCATGGTTTGCTTTCATATAGTTCACAATGGACAAATGCACAGGGTACTGACTACTCTATATGTGGTTGCAGTACACACACACACACACACACACTCACACTATGTATATACATATATACATGTATATTATTATACATGTATATAACATTGTATTTATTCATTTTCCTAGTGCAGAACTCCTAGTTACCTATATATACAAATTTGTAGAAATTTATAAATATATATAAATATGGAAATATAAAAAGTAATGTCTAGAATTATACACAAGACCACTTGTGTGTAATCTGTGTTAAAAGTTACTATGTCTTGGGACGCCTGGGTGGCTCAGTTGGTTAAGCAGCTGCCTTCGGCTCAGGTCATGATCCCAGCGTCCTGGGATCGAGTCCCACATCGGGCTCCTTGCTCAGCAGGGAGCCTGCTTCTCCCTCTGCCTCTGCCTGCCTCTCTGTCTGCCTGTGCTCGCTCTCTTCCCCCCTCTCTCTCTGATAAATAAATAAAATTTAAAAAAAAATAAATAAATCAATAAATAAAAGTTACTATGTCTTAAAATGTGTCTTAAAAGTTACTTGTTTTCTTTTTAAAGATTTTATTTATTTATTTCACAGAGACAGCAAGAGCACAAGCAGGGGGGCTGCAGAAGGAGAAGCAGACTTCCCATTGAGCAGGGAACCTGACACAGGGCTCGATCCCAGGACCCTGGAATCATGACCCAAGTCGAAGGCAGACACTTAACTGACTGAGCCACCCAGGTGCCCCTTAGAAGTTACTTTCAAAGAAAAACAAATTCAAGGGATAAATAGCACAATACCATTTACAGAAATCAAAAACATACAAACACCACCCTAAATCATTTTTAAAGGCTCTATCAAGGTTGAATTGGCAGGAAACACTTTACATATATAGAAATGAACACTTGTGAGTGGGGAAACGCATAAGAGTTGGGATGGATGGATGATATTGAAAACCACAAAATATCAAATGTCAAGCAGGATTACAGCCGCTGTGTACACATCAACCCAAAGACTAAAATTGAAGTTAAAACCGAAAATGAAACCAAAGCTAAAGGTAAAACCCAAGAGCTGTGGGACAGTAGAAGAAAAGAATAACCTAATGACTTAGAGAGAGATTACTTCATTTTTGGACCTTCTTTCGCATAAGTACGAAAGGTCTATATCATTTTAATAAAACAGAAATATATTATGTGTTAGGAGATGGAGTCACAGTGACAAAGCATATCTGAAGATCATCTAGGTGTTTCATGAGAGGTAGAACGAAATGCAGGATTCCAATGCTGACCACAGGAGCTAGCTCAGACAACACAGGCTTAAGTGCACAGTCCAAGCAAGACCACATTCCTTTTAGACACCTGTCACAGGTTAATGGGCCCTAGGGCCACCTCTACTTCTGACCATATGACTGCCAATTTGGAGGTTCCCGTGACCCCTTCAGGTTGGATAGCTCACTGGAAAGACTCTCAGAACTCAGGAAAGTGCCACACTAACAACTGGTTTTCTTATAAAAGACGCAATTCAGTACCAGCCAAATGAAAAGATAATGAGCAACTGATAGATATTTCTAGGCAGAATTGTGACAATGATTAGTACTTGTCTCTTGGAAGCTATTTGGTAAGAGTATGGAAGTCAGATTAGTCTGGGAGACTCGTGGCACACCTCCAAGTTAGTGGAATATAGGTGAGATAATAGGTATCAAAAGAAGGGGCTAGATGGATATTTAAGAAAAAAGAATCAGAGATTCAAGATGATGCACTGATTTGAGGATACGATTGAGATTTCTAGCCTGGGAACTGCTTGACTTCACTTCAATGTGCAAGTTTGTTCTAAAATTAGATTTATGCATAGGTCAGAAAAAAAACATCTGTTCATAAGTATATGGCCAAAATTAAACACCTCTTATTACTGATCTTAAACATATACTTAGATGGATTCTGGAGTTAACCAGCCAAAAGAGTTACACTTTTGCTACAGAAAAAGCTATGTACTTTACCGTACATACATGATATATATTTTTTTCCCTATGTAATTTTGACACTTCTAAAGGAGGCTCTTCTTGCCATTCTGTTTCGTGTTTTAAAAACTGAGCTCCTATCACCAGTATCTGCATAAGGGCAGGCATCATGAATGAAAGGAAATCATACACCAAACATAAATGACTAATGGAAGCATAAGACAATCGTTTTTTTGAGCAGGACCATGGTTCTTTTCAGCTGCTTAGAGACAAAAAATTGTTCTGCAGGAAACGTGATAGTGCTGCTGCTCCTTAGAATTCTTTGGCAACAACACAAACGCTGGATTGCAAAAGATGTAAAGAAGGGAATTCTTCATCGACTTAAAAGAAAATCTAGGATTTGAATTCTTTTTAGGGATAATTTGAGTGTTGGAAGGAAAGTTTCATTTTTCAAAACTGTTAAGAACATAAATAACACCCTTCGCATATAACAGCTGCAGACCACCATGCTGAGAAGGAACGCATTATGCAGCTTTGGAGTGCAAAGGCATGTTTATCTGAGATCAGTCCAAACCTGAGACTGTTCCAAGATTCAGAGGGTTGGCAAGAGCCCTGGGAGAGAGGGTAAGGTTTCCTTTGGAACTAAACTGAAAACAAATTGGTGGTGATGGTGAGAATACTTAGCATTAATATGCTTGAAAATATGTTATGGTACTTACACTTTTACTAGCTAAGGACACAAACCTGGGTGTGAATCATATCAATGCTTCTGTGCTCATTTCATTTCACAATATCTAGACTTTATGCAAGTGAAAAGAGAGTGTAAGTAACAACTCAAAAATCAAGTTTAAAAAATTTGTATTAAAGGAAATCGTTAACACACAACCCATGTTTGCAGATGTCTTTTTTTTTTAATTTTTTATTTTTTATAAACATATATGTTTATCCCCAGGGGTACAGGTCTGTGAATCACCAGGTTTACACACTTCACAGCACTCACCAAAGCACATACCCTCCCCAATGTCCATAATCCCACCCCCTTCTCCCAAACCCCCTCCCCCCAGCAACCCTCAGTTTGTTTTGTGAGATTAAGAGTCACTTACGGTTTGTCTCCCTCCCAATCCCATCTTGTTTCATTTATTCTTCTCCTACCCACTTAAGCCCCCATGTTGCATCACCACTTCCTCATATCAGGGAGATCATATGATAGTTGTCTTTCTCTGCTTGACTTGGTTCACTAAGCATGATACGCTCTAGTTCCATCCATGTTGTCGCAAATGGCAAGATTTCATTTCTTTTGATGGATGCATAGTATTCCATTGTGTATATATACCACATCTTCTTGATCCATTCATCTGTTGATGGACATCTAGGTTCTTTCCATAGTTTGGCTATTGTGGACATTGCTGCTATAAACATTCGGGTGTACGTGCCCATTTGGATCACTACGTTTGTATCTTTAGGGTAAATACCCAATAGTGCAATTGCTGGGTCATAGGGCAGTTCTATTTTCAACATTTTGAGGAACCTCCATGCTGTTTTCCAGAGTGGCTGCACCAGCTTGCATTCCCACCAACAGTGTAGGAGGGTTCCCCTTTCTCCGCATCCTCGCCAGCATCTGTCATTTCCTGACTTGTTGATTTTAGCCATTCTGACTGGTGTGAGGTGATATCTCATTGTGGTTTTGATTTGTATTTCCCTGATGCCGAGTGATATGGAGCACTTTTTCATGTGTCTGTTGGCCATCTGGATGTCTTCTTTGCAGAAATGTCTGTTCATGTCCTCTGCCCATTTCTTGATTGGATTATTTGTTCTTTGGATGTTGAGTTTGCTAAGTTCTTTATAGATTCTGGACACTAGTCCTTTATCTGATATGTCGTTTGCAAATGTCTTCTCCCATTCTGTCAGTTGTCTTTTGATTTTGTTAACTGTTTCCTTTGCTGTGCAAAAGCTTTTGATCTTGATGAAATCCCAATAGTTCATTTTTGCCCTTGCTTCCCTTGCCTTTGGCATTGTTCCTAGGAAGATGTTGCTGCGGCTGAGGTCGAAGAGGTTGCTGCCTGTGTTCTCCTCAAGGATTTTGATGGATTCCTTTCGCACATTGAGGTCTTTCATCCATTTTGAGTCTATTTTTGTGTGTGGTGTAAGGAAATGGTCCAATTTCATTTTTCTGCATGTGGCTGTCCAATTTTCCCAGCACCATTTATTGAACAGGCTGTCTTTTTTCCATTGGACATTCTTTCCTGCTTTGTCAAAGATTAGTTGACTGTAGAGTTGAGGGTCTATTTCTGGGCTCTCTATTCTGTTCCATTGATCTATGTGTCTGTTTTTGTGCCAGTACCATGCTGTCTTGATGATGACAGCTTTGTAATAGAGCCTGAAGTCCGGAATTGTGATGCCACCAACGTTGGCTTTCTTTTTCAATATCCCTTTGGCTATTCGAGGTCTTTTCTGGTTCCATATAAATTTTAGAATTATTTGTTCCATTTCTTTGAAAAAGATGGATGGTACTTTGATAGGAATTGCATTAAATGTGTAGATTGCTTTAGGTAGCATAGACATTTTCACAATATTTATTCTTCCAATCCAGGAGCATGGAACATTTTTCCATTTCTTTGTGTCTTCCTCAATTTCTTTCATGAGTACTTTATAGTTTTCTGAGTATAGATTCTGTGTCTCTTTGGTTAGGTTTATTCCTAGGTATCTTATGGTTTTGGATGCAATTGTAAATGGGATTGACTCCTTAATATCTCTTTCTTCTGTCTTGCTGTTGGTGTAGAGAAATGCAACTGATTTCTGTGCATTGATTTTATATCCTGACACTTTACTGAATTCCTGTACAAGTCTAGCAGTTTTGGAGTGGAGTCTTTTGGGTTTTCCACATATAGTATCATATCATCTGCGAAGAGTGATAATTTGACTTCTTCTTTGCCGATTTGGATGCCTTTAATTTCCTTTTGTTGTCTGATTGCTGAGGCTAGGACCTCTAGTACTATTTTGAATAGCAGTGGTGATAATGGACATCCCTGCCGTGTTCCTGACCTTAGCGGAAAAGCTTTCAGTTTTTCTCCATTGAGAATGATATTTGCGTGCAGATGTGTTTTTAAAGGCTTTGTTTCTTCCTGAGATTTAAGCTACATGGTAAGGAAAAAGGAAGCTCCTTCAGCAGCTTCAGTGCAAGTTCCCCCTCTGGAGATGGCTTTCAGGACCTAGACAGAGAGATAAAGCCGCAACTTTCCCTGCCCTGTGCCTTTCTACCTTTTCATCCTGTCTTGATAATGCTGTGGCACTGTATTGATTATCTGTTCTCCTTAAAGAGTCTTTTCCAAGACTTTTAACCACAGATTGCAGCATCGTAGAGATAATGGAATTTTATCAGTTTGGTGTTGGATGTAATAGTAGTAAAGCCTCTAGAAGTCATTTTTCATAATTTCTATTGCATTTGAAAGCAATCCCTGTTGTCACAAGAAAACCATATTTTTATGTTAACTAAAATAGACGCATATGAAAGAAAATGAAGCTTTCTCCCTGTGGTCTGATCTAGTTCTATAGTATATAAAAGTCTATTTACTGACTTGATGGGTTATTTTAAGCAAAATTCATAAGCATTCATAATTTTAGACCTCTTTTCAGATGTGTTATAGATACTTTCCTGTTTATAATTTGACATTAGGTAATTAGTCATCACTCATTAAGAAACACTGTAAGAACTATGGTTGGCAGGCTTCCTATTTATTTTATTTATTTATTTTTTGAAGATTGTATTTATTTATTTGAGAGAGAGAGAGAGCACAGAGGGAGAGGGAGAGAGAGAAGCAGACTCCCTGGTGAGCGAAGAGCCTGATGCCCCTGATTCCCATGACCCTGAGATTTGGACCTGAGCCGAAGGCAGATGCTGATTTAACCAACTGAGACACCCAGTTGCCCCAGGGCTTCCTATTTAAAGCCTAGATTTGAGCAAGATAATTTCTCTATGTTTGGATTTTTATGTTCAATTTCAATGTTTATACCACCTCCGCATTTCCTGACTTAAGTTCCTTGATGTTCCCCAAACACCTCATGAACAATACCACTGTGCCTTTGCTTATGCTTTTATTAACCTTACAGAGCATATTTCCATCTGTTAAAAATCTATCACGATCTAGATCAAATGTCACCAGTTCGTTATGGGATTCCCTCTCACAGCCTTATCTTCTTCTTTTAATTTCTGAAACCAAAAATGTTTCATTTGCTATTATAATGGAAGAGGGCAACTAATGTATTCTTACCTACCCAGTACATGGCCATCTTGTGCATGTTCTCATTCCTGTAGTATATCTGAGGCTCCCAAACTTTCAAGTGGTTAGATAACTTGTCTATGGTGACCCAGAGAAGACAAAGTGAGGCCAAAATGTGAACTGAAAGAAAACTGATAGAGAATTGTACTCCTCAGATCTTTAAGAAGAAGCCAATTTTAATTTACTTAACCAAATTGCAGGCTACTAACTGAGCCTGCTTTGCTCTTATCCTGTCTGCTTGTTAAATGGTGATTAACAGTTTTGGCTCTCTCTCTTTTCTTTTCAACCCTAGCAACCAGAAAGGTAAACTGATCTGCTTAAAACATGACAGGAGAGCATTCCAATCAATACTCCCCTGTACAGACCACCTCGGACTCGGCAGATAGCAGATTGGAGTGTGCAAAGATTTATGGTTACCCTTGAATTTAATTCTTTTGGTGGAAATGTGGGGAAGGTATAAGAGATCCTTCAGTTCTTTACCAATATAATCCAGCCAAAATTATCTGAGTTTTTTTTTTGTTGTTGTTATTGTTTCTATATTGTTTTATATGGAAACCTAAATCTCCTTAATAATATTAATAAAATGTTGATGTTCTCTGCCAGTATGCCTTATCTTTACATCTCTCTTAAGGAAACATTTTAGGAGAAACGTGGATTGACAAGAGAGGATTTGTGAATTCCTGCATTTCTTGTTCTGAAATAATTTAAATATCACCCTTATTTCTAACAGGCCCACTCACTAATAATTTATTAAAATGAACTTGCTCATTTCTTATATTATACCCACTGTCAGGTTATTGCAGTCTTATTAATTTTTATCCTCCTAAGATATGGCATAGTAATTGACAAGTAAGTGCACAAATGAATGTGATTGACATGGAAGTAGAATAAATCATCAGATCAAATTAACAAACTATACATTATCTATCTATAGTTAAGTATACCTAATGTAATGCAGCATTCTGTATGTGTGAAGATAATCTAGTTTCCTTCAGAAAGATGTGTTTGAATAGCTTTCCCATTAAAGTGAGGATGAAGTGAGCTCTATCTATTCATTTCCTTGTTCTGTGTATGGCCAGTTGTAATTATTCATGAAACATACGGGGAGAATAAGGTGCATAGTGTAAATTCATGGAGCCGAATAGCTGTCTTTGTGTGACGCTTGCTGTCTCATATGGGGAATGAACCCCTGACCTTGGCCTCATTAACACCAAGCTCTAATGAGCTGAGATAATGGGTCCAGATTGTTACACCAGCAGGTATCAAGTCTAATTTAATTCAGCTATTTCTCGTTTTCGTAGGATTGATTTTTCCGTGTGTGATACTCAGGTACATACATTTTCCAAGATTTCTGACACAGTATATATTCACATTCTGGTGGCTGGGCCTATAGAGTGAACATCAACGTATTAATCTCTTCATACTTAACTCATTTCAGGTAAGTTACTTAGTTGCTGCCATAAAAGGTATCTTTAGGTACATAGGATTCCATAATATGTTTTGTAGTTCATGGGTCAGATGCCAACTGCTCAAAGAAAGAGAAAGGTTTTAGTATAAGAGGCAGAAAAGGCTTGCTGAATTCTAAACCGGTCAATTAATAGTTACTAGCTGACTAAAAATTAAAGTTTTAACGTTCATCCATTTTTGTCCCTATAATGGGAAGTACACAGAGATGTCACTCTAGAACCTCAGGGCCAGTCTCTCTCTTCTTAGACTGGTAATCATTTAACTTCTTTTGGCCTTAACTCTTTTATGAATAAATATACTCTATTGAATTCAATTGTCCATAAAACGTTTCATTTTAACTTTGAAATTTTAGTTTTGAGAATTTTAAAATTAAATTCTACAATTGCCCTAGAATGATCTTCCCAAACTGTCATCACCTCTTTGGCAACCCATCCTTTGCAATCTGGAGGGAGGATTGGGACATCGTCACTAATACCCGGCAAATCAAACAGATGTGGGAAGCCAAGGGCAGCACTTCCGAAGTGTGTTATGAGAACCAGAGGAGCAATTGGAGGCACAGATCTGAATCAGGCTGTATAAATGGAGAGTAGGGCCTGCTCCCAAGTTCTGCAAAATTCTCCTCTGTCACTATTGACCTTATTCACAGTCTATTCATATTTCTTAATGATGTCTCCTAGATGGTCTGTCATATGTTCATCTCCCCTAAACCACTCAAACTCTCCCTGATTCTCCATGATAGAAATCCAGTTTTCCTTCTACTGATTTCTTTTATATAGGGCTGAAATATTCTAGGTCCTTCCTCATATTATGTAATGGCTGGAATTTGGTGATGTAAGGATGGAAGTTTTCCTCATCTCACTTAGACAGAAGGCAGTTAGGGCCAAGGTATGTTCTCTTACTGTTTCACTAAGCCTCTAATATAGGATTTACATATTTTCCTTCTTTATTTCTCATGTCTCCTCTTAACAGTAGAATTATATATGAATTAATGGAGATGTGGATGTACTAGTATACTAGTAACTAAAGAAAGATATTTAGAATTATCATGTCATTTTAATTATTTTATTCCTCAAAAGAATTGTCATGAGGGAAGTGATTCCCATGCTAGACCACTTATGAAAATTGTTACTACTTATAAGAACCAAGAGTCTTGATACATTTTGACTATCATTTAGTAAACCAGCCTGCAATTCATCTTGCAACATTATCATCTTATGTATTTTGCATTTGGAGAGAATTGCAAACATATAAAAAAGCCTTGTCATTGCTTAGATAGCCTCTTCTTTCTAACCCTTTGTTCAATATCATTAAAATTTGTCTACCCAAGCAAGGACTAGTGAGATTTAACACTGCAAGGATCCCAGCAAGCCAAGTAAAAACACTAAACTTGTAGGACATTACTTCCAATTTTTTGAAGATTCAGCTGATAGAGTATTTCCAGCCTCCAGCTGTCTTACACCAACCATGAATGAACATTGTTAGTGTGGAGATTGGGACAATATCAACATTTCAAAAAAAAAATTTTTTTTAAGTGAGGGAAGTAAAGCAATATTCAACATGGACAAAATCTAAGTATGGTTTTTACATTTCATTGAATAAGGAATCAGTTTCTGTCTTTTGACATCTTAAAATTCCTGCTCATTTTGATTAAAGAATTAAAGCACAGTCTGAACAGAGTCTGCCAGGACATTAAATACATGTCAGAACAGGTATCCATGAAAGCATGGCAATCCCTTGCTCATAGGAGTTTACTTTTAGTACCACATTTGTAGATGAGAAATTATAACAATTTCTAAAATATGCTTTATTAAATGAGTAAACAAATTTATTTTACTCCATTTGCTATTAAAACACATGAATAAGATTGTTTATTTTTTCTCCCTGGTTAACCCAGGCCTAAGAATTTGAAAAAAAAAAAAAAATATATATATATATATATAAACAAGAGCTCAGCTTTCTAGAATTTTTAGAAAAAGGATCATAACAAATGCATGAGATTGACACCTGTGTCCCAAATGCCACTTGAGAGCACAGACCAAAGCTGTCAGTGGTAGCAATAAAATAAAGGTATTAATGCTAAGCATCAACACAGAGAGTCTGTATATAAGCAGCTGGTCACACAGAAATTCTAAGGAGTTAAGACAGGGAACCACAATGCAAGGACAAAACTATAGAATCAAAGACTGGAATGGGAATTGGTCAGATTCAGGAAAGAACCCAGAAGCCCAAGAAAAATCCAAAGGTGTCAAAGTAAAGCCAAGGATCTGTGCAAAATAAATAAGATAGCAGATAAAATTAGGAAAGCAGATGGCTTAATGAAGGAGTTTGATTACATATTTAATGATTAATTATGTATTTTAAATTTACAAATGTTTTAACACAGCTCATGCAGAGTTACCTATAGGATACTAGAGACCTTAAATGTGAGGAAATTTTGTTTTTATTGTCAATCTCAAACAGAAAAAAAAAGGTATTAAAGCTTACCTAAAGTATGAAATAACTAACAGAATTTAGAGAAAATTTAAACCAGCATTGCATAGGATGGAAAATGATGATGAAGTTTCTTAATCTAATCTGGGCAGCAAAAAGCCATAAACAAATTTTTCAGTGTGCTATCATTAAAATTGCTTAGAGCTACAGTTTACTTATAATGTAATGTAATATTCAAACTCTTTAAATAAAAATGTATATTGGCCTACCCCATGACCAACAATTTTAATGTCATTTCAGGAAAAAAGTAAACTGTAGATCCCTAAGGGAAAATTAGGGCAATATGAAGAAATGAAAGAGCCAAGGGCTGCTGGAACAAGAAATACAAAAGACACAGTAACTCTCGATATTAAGATAGCAATCTATCATAATCAGAACTTTCTTAGGTCCTGGACTTGCCTGTCATGCAGCCTCCTATCAGTAATCTTCCAATAACCAAGAAGATTCTGAAAAAAAACGAAAAAAGCCTATTCCTATAAACCTTGTCTTTCTGTTTTAACAACTTTATTGAGATAGAGTTGTTATACAACAAAGACTGCACATGTTCAAATGTCTAACTTGATGACCTTGACATATGCATAAACCCAAAATACCATCACCACATTCAAGGTAATAAACACATCCATCACCTCCAAAAGTTTCTTTGCGTCCCTTTGTGTGTGCCTGAGTACTTGTTTCAATTGTTTTGTTTTGTTTGTGGTAAGAATACTTAATGAAAGATTTATCCTCCTAACAAATTCTGAACAGAAAGCCACTTCCTGGAAACTATGCCCTGATCTCTACTGCATTTCCAGTTAATGCTTTCCCATTCTAGGTCTAGTATACATAGTAGAAAATTGGGTGAGAGAGAGGCATGGTGCTTTGATCTAGAATCAATGCTGAGTAGATTTTGGAAACTTTGAGATTCTTTCATAAAAGCCAAAGTGAAAATACTATAAATACATAAATATAGTATTGATAAGGATGTGTAGGTGTTTAGTTTCTTGGAAAATGGCGCATGTGGCTTAAATTACAATGCATAATTAGGGTGGGACAATTAAAAATAAACCAAAAAAGTCACTTTTAAGAGATCTAGATATCCCACTTATATAGGATACAGTCAAGAATTATTCTTACTACTAGTTGTGAGTCTCATCTTAAACGACACATCTGTAGTTCTGATTTACAAGAGAAAAGAAGATTAATTAAACAGACAACATAAAACAATTTGAAATTCCAGATAAGAAACTATCACAATGATTACCTCTTTCATATACCATAATTATAGTCACTAAAAGGCTAAAATATCTGCTTTCTTAAAAGCTTTATTTTTTAAAGACTTATTTATTTATTTTAGAGAGAGAGAGAAACAGAACTTGTGCAAGTGGGAGGAGGGCCAGAATGACAAGAGAAAGTATCTCAAGTAGACTCTGAGCGGGGCATGGAACCTGATGCTGGGCTTGATCTCATGAGACTGTGGCCTGAGCTCAAACCAAGAGTTTGATGCTTAACCAACTGTGCCACCCAGGTGTTCCTATAAATTTTGCTTTCTTCTCCTTTACTGTATTTTGTCTCTATAGTCTAAATAAAATTCTCCCTTTTTTTTTAATATTTTATTTATTTATTTATTTGACATAGAGAGAGAGAGAGAGAAAGAGATCACAAATGGGCAGAGAGGCAGGCAGAGGGAGAGGGAAGCAGGTCCCCAGCTGAGCGGAGAGCTCAATCCCAGGACTCTGAGATCATGACCTGAGCCAAAGGCAAAGGCTTAACCCACTGAACCACCCAGGTGCCCCCAAATTCTCCCATTTTTAAAATTAAGATTTGATTGACATACAACATTGGATCAATTTCAGGTGTGCAACATGATTTGATATACATGTCTATTGTGACATGATCACAACAAAAAGTCTAGGTAACAGCTGTTACCACATAGAGTTACAGAATTATTTTTCTTGTGATGAGAACTTTAAAGACCTACTTTCTTAGCAACTTACAAATATGCAATACAGTCACCTCTTTTGTATTTTTGTATTTGATAACTAGAAGTTTGTACCTTTCGACCACCTTAACCCAGTTCACCTCCCTGCCGCCACCCCCAGGCTCTTGTGAAATGTTTAATTCAGAAAAAGGTCTGAGGCACTATCTAGAATTTTGTTTTCTAAAGGAAATTTTGTGGTGCCCCAAAGGAAGTATGGTTATGCAAAAGCAATGGGTATGAGGGTGGAGATACGTTGAAGGTAGGCAGCTTCTCTGTTTTTGTACGTAAAGTCTCTATGTATTAAAAGTGGAGACCCACTAGAGAGCCACCTATTCATTCTGGGATGCATAAAGACACAACAAAATATCTCAATGTGTCCATTTTTGGTTCTGTATGCCATTTCACATTTTTCGCCGTACTACTGTCTCTAGGCTTAATCCAGGCAATCATAATCTATCATTCCCCTAAACAATGTAGGATTGTCTGTGTGTATGTACGTACGTGTGTGAATATGAAATGAATTTGAGAATTTAAAAGAGGTAGTGATTCAATAATCTGGTGATATAATCTATACTCTACACATTGTGCTATAGTAATAAAGAAGATCAGATCTTATGACAGTCTCATAATTTTTCATCTTACCTTGGCTTTCACAAATCCAAATAACTTAGATGAAATTCAGTTAAAATGCTTAATTAAATAATTTATGTCATAATCAGGACAACCACTTTTCTATTTAATTATATGCATTATTTAATGAAAAATTAATAGTTTCTCTTGCCTTTAAAAATATAAGCTGCTTACCATCACTTAGCATTTTACTACTTAGTGCCTTTTTCATAGACAAATTTTCTTATTTCAGTGAATGCCTAGATAAAAATAAGCAAGGCTGCTAATTTTTCCTTGTTTATTCTTGTTTAGACAAGCCAACTCTATGATCCCCTAATACCCTGAGCCATGCATGGGGGAAGCTTGTTCTGCAGATGTTGCTGATATTTTACATATTAGAATAATCTCCATAGCCCAGAGGAGCTAAAGTGTTAATGCAATTAAATTCTTAATTTCAAGTCCAAATATTTTACTTCCCCATAGTAATCCTGCTTATTAAATATGTAGCACATATGGGCAGAAATAATCCTCTCTAATCTAGGGTTCTCTAGGGTCCTTTCTTGACCTTTTTTATTCTGATAGTCAAAATACTATTATGGATAAAAACTATGTATTCCTATATTATTATAACAGGGGTGGCTTAATAATTAGTAATTTTAATATTTATAACAATTATAAAAGAATTATTGAAATAAGACACATTCTTTGATATGACACATAAACACACAAAACACATATTACACACACACAATAGTTCATATATTAGTATCAATTATTGACAGGTTTTCTGAGCAGTCTGATACCAGACTGGTGCAATCAAAAAAAATGTTTATTTGATAAATGGAGATAGTGTTCAAGTCTGGATTTTCTGAAATCTAAGATTCTGACATTTTAATTCAAATGTTCTGTCATGTTCTGGCCTAACCTGTCTGCCCTCACATTTATGCAGTTATTAGCATATTGTTTTCAGCACTTCATGTGACCTGATGAGTAGTTTTTAGCCTCCTTTTATGCACTTGTAAAGAAAAAAATTCATATTTGTGATACTGAATATCTTACTTTAACCACTCTAGTCACTTCCAGCAGCTGAACCATTTCCACCATGGTTAGAAAAATTTCCACCACTTAGAAAAAATAATCAAAACTTATTTTAGATCTGAACTACAAAATAAGTCATTTCAGCAAGTGAATGAGGCTGAAATGATCCATGTGACATTTCGTTAGATTTGGAAAGAGTGTGAACTCGTGTTTAGCTTAATAGAGATATAGATAGGTATTTACATACAGGTTAGTATAAATACAGAAATATTTTTCTCTTGCAGTTGAAAAACCCCAAAAGACACAATGGCTTGATAGCCAAGCACATCTAAAATGAACTTATTAGCTTCTAATACCATAAATATCAATTAGAGAAAAAAAAAACTCTAATAAAGGAAGAAATGGCTAATTCTAGTTTTAGGGCAAGCAACACACAAGATAAGCCTGGAGCATCTTGCAGTGTCAGAAACTAAGGAGTGCTCAACACACACACACAAACACATACACACACAGCACGCTTTGATGAGCGTATGTCAAAGGCACACGGGAGCCAACAGAGAGAGCTCCCATTGGCCAAAGCCATAACAACTTGAGCAGCAATACAAAAGAAATAATATTGGGTTATAACCCAAAAGCTAAAATAAATAAATATCAACGCATTCATACTGATATAAATAAATAAATAATAAACAAGCAAACAAATATGGAGAAAAGACAGCTATGTCATCCAGAAAAATTCCAAATAATTAATGTAGAAAATCTATGCCAAACAGGAGAAGCACAACTCCCACTTCTTAGATATGGGCTATGCATAGCAACTTCTTTTCAAAGAATCACACTGTACAAAGGTATAAAAAGGAGTAACTTTACAGTGGAGAAACCTGACAAACGCTGCCTCCCTGAAGCGATCAAGTCATAAATTATGTTGATGAACGTACTCTTGAGGGGCGCCTGAGTGCTCAGTTGGTTAAGCAACTGCCTTTGGCTCCGGTCATGATCCCAAGGTCCTGAAATTGAGCCTCACGTTGGGCTCCTTACTCAATGGGGAGCCTACTTTTCCCTCTACCTTTGCCTGCTACTCTGGCTGCTTGTGCTCTCTCTCTCTCTCACTTTGTCAAATAAATAAATAAAATCTTTAAAAAATTACATACCCTTGATATGATGTATTGAAAGTGATACTTAAACAACAACAACAACAACAAAAAAGAAAGTGATACTCTACTCTTGCATGCTCCCAACTCATAACCCCAGTCATATCTTAACAAAAGCATTAAAAAATTCCAATAAGGGAACATTCTATAAAATAACTGACCAGTACTCTTTGGAGCTGTCAAGGTCATACAGAATAAAGTCTGAGAAAATGTCACAGGAAAGAGAAGCCTAAGGAGACAGGATTACTGAACACAAGGTGGTATTCCTGGGTGGGATCCTGAAACAGGAAAAAGCACATTAGGTACAAATTAAAGAGCTATAAATGCTCAGCAGAGTTTGGTTAGTCATGATGTATCCATGTTCTTTCATCAGTTGTAACAAATGTAAACTATTAATGTAAAATGTTACTAATAGGGAAAAGTGGGTACCTAGGTATATATGAACTCTGTACTTCTAATTTTTTATAAATATAAAAAATGTGGTTTATTTAAAGCAAACAAACAAAAAAGAAAAGCAAACAAATCACCTCTACGCCTACCCTCAAGTCATCCCATCCTCACCCACTGGCGATGCACAGCCTCCCAGTACCTCCTGTGGAGCCTTGTGCAACTTCCTTCGTGACCCTCACAGGTAGCAACCTCAAGACCCAAGATAACACCTATGAGCCAAAAGTGGAAAATAACTGTAAAGGGATGAGTTTTGAGTATTTATCATTACCGCTTTAAATATAACTTATTTTATGTAAATTTTATAACAGCTGTGTTTAACAACTGCCCCACAAAGTGTCTGAAAATTTGACAAATAGCTATGGCTCTAATAACAATACAAGCTGCTTCCAGAAGACCAGTGCTGCCTGGGAGTGTGTGTGTGTGTGTGTGTGCGCGCGCGCGCGTGTGTGTGTGTGTGTGATTTAATTAAGTTGTTAGTAAATAATTTTTAAGCAAAAAACTTAATATTATGACATAAAAGTTAATTTTAAGGAGTTCCTGAGATTTAAATTCCTCCTTAAGAAAGCTCACACGGATCAATGAATGTAATTTTAAAAACATTTGCTAGCCACGAGTCTTTGTAAAGTTACTGCCCAGTTGTAATGGGGTAAAGCAGTTGGGGGAGAAAAAAAGAGAAAGAGAGAGGGAAAGTATCCTTAGCCTCAAATAATTTGCTTCCCCTGAGTAGACAAACATAAAATAAATTTGGAAGGAAAAATGTGTTATGGAATACAACCAGCCACAATCTTTGTAAATCTTTCAAATCAGGGCTGGCTTGCATGATCTGAGTCCATGGGACGTATATAACACTGCCTCGGACAGATATCTCAGTGAAAATTTTAAGCGGAGTCAATCCAGTGAGGTTTGATGTAAGCACTCCTCACCCTTTGTTTCCCTCTTCTTATTAACTTATTTCCTTCTTCTGTACTGTCTCACACCCAAGGAATCCACAGTGCACCATCAAATTCCACCTCCACTCCCAGACCCCTGGCACAATCACATGAAAATATACATGGAGGACAAACATAAAAACTGTATATTTCTTTGACCAGCTTACCTGGAAATACACAGACCAAGGAATGTTTGTACTACCTCATTTTTCCCAATTTCTCCTTCAGAATCGGTTATCTAATTGCAGAATTTGGTGGCAATCCTTTTGCCATAATTTAAGATAATTCAGGAGGTATCTTCCTAAAGTACACACACACACACACAAATACACAAATTGTGTTGCAAAAGGGAATATACAGGAAATCTCCTAATAAAGAAATAAGCAGTCACTACTTTGAAAGATTTAGGACCACAGTATATCCGGCCTTAAACAAGCGGGGAGGTGTGCTTCAGTGTGTCAACTGATATAGTTTGACAGTTTCTAGATTGAGCCCTACTTTTAGGACTTGGATCCCCTAACTCAAAACACATACACTCCAAGCATGCATATACATATGCATACATATTTATTTAAAATAAATATAGTCTTATTTTGCTATCTGTGGCTTGCAAATGAAAGATTCAAGTGCAAAATTGCATCTCATAAACCTTGTCCTGAACCCAAAAGTTCTTACAATGGAGATTAACTAGTTTTATTGTTCTATTTTTATTTTTTAGATTTTATTTACTTGAGAGATTTTATTTATTTGAGAGAAAGAGAAAGAGTGAGTGAGAGAGAGAGAGAGAATGAGATTATGAGTAGGGGGAGGGGCAGAAAGAGAAGCAGACTCCCCACTGAACAGGGATCCTAAGCAGAGCTCAATCTTAGGACCCTGGGATCATGACCTGAGCTGAAGACAGATGCCTAATGACTGAACCACCCAGTGCTTCAAGATTAACTATTTTTAAAATAAAAAAATCTTGGGACACTTGGGTGGCTCAGTTGGTTAAGCAGCTGCCTTCGGCTCAGGTCATGATCCCAGCATCCTGGGATCGAGTCCCATATCAGGCTCCTTTCTCCACAGGGAGCCTGCTTCTCCCTCTGACTCTGCCTGCCACTCTGCCTGCCTGTGCTCACTCTTGCTCGCTCTCTCTCTCTGACAAATAAATAAATAAAATCTTTAAAAAAATAAAATAAAATAAATCTAATTATATACATATTGTTATGTGTTGAATTGTGTCCCCACAAAAGGTGTTGAAGTCCTAACCCCCAGTCCTTGTGAGTATGTCTTATAGGAAAATAGGGCCTTTGCAGGTCATCAAGTTAAGCGTGAAGGGTTCAGGTCATCAGGGTGGGCCTTAAAACAGTATGACTGACTGTGTTCTTATAAAAGGGGGAACCTTAGCAACAGAGACAGATAATCACACAGGGAGAAGTCCATGTAAGGAAGAAGGCAGAAATTTGGGTGATGCAGCTATAAGCCAACAAGTGCCAAAGAGTGCCAGCAAATCAGTAGAAGCTAGGGAGGGGCATGGGACAGAGTCGTCCTCAGTTTTCCAAAGCAACCAGTTCTGCTGACAACTTGATTTCTGACTTCTGTCCTTCGGAACTGTGAGATAGTACACTTCCATTGTTCAAGCCACCCAGGTTGTGGCACGTGGAAGCCTTGGAATCTAGGAGGGCAAGGTATTTGTGACGAGCACCGGATGTTATAGGTAAGTGATGAGTCACTGATGTCTACTCCTGAAACCAAGACTACACTATATATTGATTAACTAGAATTTAAATTAAAAACTTGAAAAAAAAGGAGAAACTAATAGGCGCATAGATAAATGATAAATATAGGTCAAGAGGGAAACTATAAACATAAATGGAAAAAAAAAGCTGAGGAAGAACTGAAAATAACTTAGGCAATGTTACTGGAAAATTGGATTCCAGAGCCATTCAACATAAACTTACAATGTATTTATTCATTCATTCATACATTCAACGGCTGTCTATCACCCGCATGCCTACAACATGCCAGCTAGTAGGTAAGGGTTGTGGATACACCAGGGATAGAGATTGTCAGTAGATGAGGTTGGAAAGGACACACATTCAATTTTCCTAAGACATCCATTAATTATGTTATGCCTTCACAATTTTCAATGGCTTCTTTGTTCGCTCTTAAAAGTGCCCTGGTCTGAATGACAAATGATATGGTTGCCCTACTTCCAGGTCATAACTGGAAGTGTAGATCATTATACATGAAATCAGAAACCCGAGAGAGAGTGGAATGAGACATTCATGTGTTAAAAGAATTATTCTATTGTGCCATATGGAGAACAGGTTAGAGGAGGAAAGAGTGGGAACAGGGAGAAGAGTTAGAAGGATATATAACAAATTTGAAACATTGTGAAAGTTTCTAAAAGAAGCAGAAACCTCCCTCTCTGTCTTGTGGGAGTTAACAGTCTGTTCATTGAAAACCAACATATTTTAAATAAAAAGCAAATTTAAATATGTTGTAATAGAAATATTAGCATACATTTTGGCACAATAAGAAGTTATAGAGAAACATGATAGTTTTTTTTTTTTTAATCTCTTTGGCAGCTCATGTAGATATTTTCCATTCTGATTTATGAAGTTGGTCATTGCTCTACATTTGTGGGAACTGATCCATGTCAATGTAATGCCTATTAGTGTCTGATTAATTGTCCTCATTACAAATGCTAACTAATCTGGAGTCAGCACCTCTTTATCCGAAGGATTCTTTAGTAGCTATGAGACCAAAAGTGACCTATCCTTTCACTGTTACAGTAGAATTTTCTTCTGCTTGCTTTAATGCCTCTTAAACCACCCAACACCCTTTCTCAAAAATTTCCTGGGCCCCCCTTCTCAATCTCTGCTGGATGATTAGATTCAGTGAGCTTGAGTCATTTTCCCTTTGTCAAGATGCAAAAAGAGTTCAATGAAGTTGGCATTTTTTTTTCACCCTGTTCCACTTCTGACCTTGTTCCTTGCCCTTCTTTTTGCTTTCTGATCACTAGTCTTGGAGAATCAAGCCTCTGCTTCCAGAAGAGTCTCTCAGATCAGGTTTCTGAAAAACTGTGTAGGAAGTATTTGATCAGTTTTTAGTTTTGTGTCTCACTCTGAATTACCTACATGGTTAGCAATGAAGCAAAATGTGAGAGCAATGTATATGTCCTTTATGTACATGCATCACATAATGAATGATACATTACTCTTAGCATATATATAATAGCAAAGGGTACATCTTTTAAAATCCAACAAGAGATTTTTCAAAATTATAGCAGAAAGGACGAAGAAAAAATGGAACAGAACTATAGGACCAGAAAATGTTTCTGCTGGTAGTGAAATCACTTCGACAGAATTTTATTTAATGGTTAATCATCACCTTTGTTTTAAAAGATTTTATTTATTTGTCAGAGAGAGAAAGAGAGAGAACACAAGCAGAGGGAGAAGCAGACACCCTGCCGAACAAGGGCCCCGGTGTGGGACTTGATCTCAGGACCTGCAATCATGACCTGAGCCAAAGGCAGATACTTAACTGACTGAGCCACCCAGGTGTCCCAATAATCATCTTATCTTTCCCAGTAGACTGCCATCTTCTTTAGGATGAAGATCTAGATTCCAAATATCACCCACCATAGAATTTGGAAACTAATTAGTCTTTAATGTTTTCCAAAGAGAAAAATAGAATAAAATTTATTACAATTATAAGATTGTAATAATTGATAAAATAGCTAAGTAGAAGTATATTCTAAGTTCCATGAGGCACTAGCTCCTCATGCAGGAAAGTATGTGGTCTCCCACAATTTTCAACATTCATTCTATTTGGAGCTCAATAACATTTTGATGTTATTATGTTGAAGTCAATGAGATAAACAAATGCATCCAGTAAATAATTTTTAGGTCCATTAATTGGAAACAATTCTTTTTTTTAAGATTTTATTTATTTATTTGACAGACAGAGATCACAAGTAGGCAGAGAGGCAGGCAGAGAGAGAGAGGAGGGAGCAGGCTCCGTGCTGAGCAGAGAGCCTGATGCGGAGCTTGATCCCAGGACCCTGGGATCATGACCTGAGCCGAAGGCAGAGGCTTTATCCCACTGAGCCACCCAGGTGCCCCAGTTGGAAACAATTCTTAAATTCTTTTGCTCTCCAATATTCAACTTCTAGACCCTGGTCTTCTGGGTAGTCAACCAAAGGCAAAATTGATTAATATCTTATATCTGCATTTTCTTTAGAAAATTATCTTTTAATTAAATCAAGTTTAATCTCGAACTGTTCTTCAGTCTTCTTTGTATTTCAAGACCTTATAATTTTTAGAGCTTACCGATCCCAATTTTGTGAATGTTCCTCAATTTGAGTATGTCTGGAGTTTCTTCATTATTAGACTTAGGTTATGGATTTCTGGCTAAAACAACATCAAAATTGTATTCGATCCTTCTCTGTGCATCATATTAGGAGGATCATAATGCCAGTTGATTCTCTTACTGATGATGATACATTTTATCTATTGGCTAAAGTAGTTTCTGTCAGACTTCTTCTCTGTGAAGTTACTATTTCTCTTTGAGATCAATACTGATGATGATACATTTTATCTATTGGCTAAAGTAGTTTCTGTCAGACTTCTTCTCTGCGAAGTTACTATTTCTCTTTGAGATCAATAATTAATTTGTGAAGGGACAGATTGAGTCTCCATAATTCTGTATCTCATTAAAATTTCACCTACACATTTTAGTATCCACTGATTACTGACATACATTGACTGACTCGAGTATTTCATGCTTTGGGTTTGTGTAGCCAAGTCTAATTGTATATCCAAGACTAAAACAAAGGGAAGATTTAAGACAGTGTTAAGTACTATGAGTAATATATAATGGTGATTATTTTTAAAATGTCATGGGATGATGGGAGGCAAATTTAAGTTGGGTGTTTCTTAGCAAGTGGTAGATGAACTGACAATTGAATGACAAGAAGGACAAATCATGTAACATTTGGGAGTGGTGATCTCCAAGCAGAGAACAAGAATACCAAAGTTATTTGGAAGAAAATATATTGGTATGTTCACCCAAAAGAAAGATCATTAAATCAACCATAGAAATTGAGAAGAAAGGAAGAAGGTGCGATTAGAGACGGGCATCGTAAGCCTTAGTGATAATTATAAATCTTAGGATAAATGCCATATATGGGCACTGGAGCAAAGAAATGATAAGAACAGCATAAATAGATTTTCTTTGGATATATATAGATATCTACATATCTGTATGATAACATATTTATTTGGGAAGTTTTTCCTAATACCTATTTTACTCTTGGATTTAGCTTGACTTCAGGAGAATATCCCTTTAAATATGGACATTTGCACCACACATACTCATCAAAAATAAGTAAATTTGTGTGACATTTTGATATGAAATATCAATAAACATTAAGAAAATAAATATGTTTATCAAATAATCAATGATGCAGATATAGGTAATAGCAAACATATAAAGAAATAAAAATAAAAAATGATAGACAAAATCTTTAGAATAATCATTTTTTACAACCTTTCCTGTACTAGATTTGACAGAGTGTCTGATAATTTTACTGTTCTTGTGTGAAGTTTCTCCAGAGACACATATATTACATATTAGTTAGTATAAGATAAAGAATGACAGGTTCCCATATATCCTAATAGCTATCATGCTTTCCTGGGTCAGCCAAGGTGAGTCTTTTCTCATCCATCATATGCTTCACAAATCTAGTACATAGTTACTTCACTGCACTTTTGGTATTCTCTCTTGTCTGGTGATAATATATTTTACAATTAATTGGAAGGATATTATCAGCTTAAGTGAAATTTTAGAATTTCTGGTCTGGTACACCATCCCAGGAGAATAAAAGGCATGTCATATTGTATAGATAACTTTGTAATTATTTCAATTTACCATAGCACAATCTTTACAGCATGTAGCAATTACTGAGCATGACCACAAAATAATGTCCTCTTTTCCCACAGTTCCTCCAGCATAAATCAGACTAGAAAGCCTAGAGTTATCATAACTTAGTGTATAAATTAAATAAGTCCTGGTATCAAATTTCCATAAAATTACATGGTAGAGCATGATATTTTGTATATTCAAAAAACTTTCCAAACCAAGGTCAATCTTCAGGGATTTTGCTCTTTTCTTTTGAACTGCTTATAAAAGAGCAAAAATCACATACCTTAGAAGGATAATTTAAATTTTACATCTCAAGAGAAAATATACCATAGATTTTTCACTTCTATGAAAATTTTGGTTTTTTCTAATTAGATATCCTGAATGTTTCATTGAAATGTGACCTGTGATCAAAAAGAGGGAAAAAAGGAAAGAAATATTGCTAAGCACAACTAGAATAATCGTGGAAATCCTTTCAGAAAATGTAATCAAACCTCCATAATATTTGACTTATTTTTACTGAATTGGGTTAAAAAAATTTTTTTTCACTGAGTCTGTGAAAGTTAATCATGCCTTATCTGCAAAGCAAAACCACAGACCCATTTTGAAAAGACAAGTCTGATTTTCTGACCTTCAAGTTGGAAAGCTGACTTGGATGTAACTACAAATGAATGTTTTCCATATTAGCAAAAGTAAGAAATATGTACACTGTAGAGTGAGACCACTGTGTGTGCATGAAGGATACTGCCTTCCCATATTTCCACAAAATGTCAGTCATCTGAGAGAATGAATGGTTGTGAAGCTTCCATCAGCTATTGCACAGAGAGGAAAACATACCAGTGAGGTAAAGAAATGCTTTACCTCCTACAAATTTGTGTAGACTAGTTGGAAAACTGTTAGAGTTGTAATTAAACAGACCTGGATCCATATTCCGATTCCTTCAATGACGAAATGTACTCACTTAAGCAAATGACACATCATATAATGTGAGGTTCAAAATAACCACCCCACTGCCTGTGATGCAGACTAAATGCAATGAAGTATAAAATGTATTTGCAAGTTAGTAGGCATTCAATCTAATGTTGTCCTCCTGTCTATTTCATCATGCTACATATTTCTCTAACAGCATAAATGAGAGCAACCGGCACATCAAGTTTGGAATTTGACATCTACTGAGTACTCACCATGACAAAGAACATACTAAACTCTGAAGATAGAAAAAGATGGGAGAGATACAATAGTAAAATAAATGTCATTCTGAGAGATATTGAAATATCATACCCAAGGTAGATTTGATAACAACACACATTTAACAAAAAATCCTGACCTTTTTCAATTCGATGGATAAAGTATTAGTACCCTTACAGTTTTGGTCTCTATGTTCATGAAATATCACCAACCATATTTCAGTTCCACTAAAGATATATGTCTCACATGTATCAGTCTGTAATTACAAGTATAAGGGATTCTGGAATTAGAACTGACCTCAGATAAAATCCTGTCACTTAAGTGCTTATAACTCTGGGAAATTGAAATTTTATAAACTTAAGTTTCCCCTTCTCTAACATGTAATCTTTGGTGTTAATTGAGATAAAATATACAAAGTCTTTCGAGGAGTGTGAACACATAGTATGTGTTCAATAAACATTGGTTGCTATTATTATTCTTATTGCTATTCCCTATAAGGGTAATATAGATATGATAAAGAACTGAAAAACATAAAAATTTTACCAGGTTAACCTCCAAGGAATATTTTCAATACATATTCATTTACTTTTCAAAAGAACTAGAATAAAATTTCTTGCAATTTGCCATTATTGCATTGCATTATACCACTGTATAATTTTTTGGGGGGGAGCATTGCAGAAGAATAACACAGGGATTTTCTTTATAAGTATCTCTTGCCTAGAAATTATACCAGCAATGTTAATAGAATTTCATAAAAGTAATACCTACCCAACTAATGAAAGGTCTATATCAAAGGAAGAAAGGAATAAAAAGGAAATAAAATGCTTCTAACTGTGATAGTAATAACAACCCCCCAAGATTTTTTAATAAACAATAATGTTTTACAAATTAACATTAATATTTTTTGTAATCAGTAAAACACATTAGATTCAAATATAGAAGAAAGCAAAAACAAAACAAAACAAAACAAAAAAAACCCCACAACATTATAAATTGGAATGGAAATTTAGGCATAAATTTTAAATTTAGAATAAGGTATGATGGAAATTTAATGTTCCTTTGCCATTTGGAAAAATGCTTGCTAAAAGTAATTAAATTTATACTATTTTGTTGCTTTTGAAAAGCACTTTCATAATCCTGGCTGGTTTTCATAATAATACTATGATAAAAAAATCAAGTTGAGGGAAATTGTGGTGTTGAACACAAACAGCTAGTAAATGGTGGAAATGGCCCTAAAAACCAAGCCTAATAGCAATAATTCCATTTTCCCCATTCATGTTTCCTGCCTGCTGCATTTTCTAGCCTAAGAAAATAAGATGTAAGATAAAAGTAGAATTTTACTTCCTGTCTCATAACTCTGTTCTCTTTTTGTTTAAAGATTTTTTTTCTTTAATTCATCAGAAAGAGAAAGAAAAAGAAGGCAAGCACAAGAAGGTGGGGACAGCAGGCAGAGGGAGAAACAGGCTCCTCACTGAGCAAGAAGCCTAATGTGGGATTCAATCCCAGGCCCCTGGGATCATGACCTGAGCCGAAAGCAGATGCTTAACCAACTGAGCCAACCTGGTGTCCCTAATAACTGTTCTTAATACACCTTGATACTCCAAAATTGTTTAAATTTTTCTTGAATTAATATACAGATAATTTTTTTTGCAGAGTTTAAGGGAGTTTGAAGGAATAGAGGTGGATGATAAGCAGTTTAAAGTATTTACTGTATTTTAAGATAATTTTATAATAAGAATAAAAAAAATGTGCTTTCTTTGGCAGCCTACTTCAGTGGCAGGGATAAGTAAGAAAAACTTTTTAAACCCTGAATATATAGGAATATTCCTTTTCCTGGTTTCATTAATCTGGCCATGTAGTTTTTCCCCTCAGAATGCACTGCAAAATATGGTCTTTCTCCCAGAAGTTTTTCCGAGTTTCAAAATGTACCAGAATATTCCCTCATAATCTGCGATTCAAGGAGCTTAAACATTTAGCCAAAAATGACTTCTCATGTATATGTTATCCTGGCCAATTTAAACTCGATTGTTATAGCATAACAAAGCCCTCTGTAACTAAATTGGCGAGGACATTCTCAGTTTTGTAGATATCCCTGAGGCATAGATAATGATACAGCAAAACTATGATTGGTCCACCTTTCTTCAGCTATAATCCGTGCTGCCTACATGTAGAGAGCGTTTCTGGCACCACTAATTGTATCTTACTTCCAAAAATATCCTTTTGGAATATTCAACACAGCTGGAAGCAAGATGTAATGTGATAATGTTAGAAAAGTTGTAATAGGGTCTATTCTGAAGGGTATTCCAGATCAGGACTGAAGTTAAAGAGACAAGAATCTTGAAAATATTTTTAATACAGCATTAGCCCTTTGCAGCTATGTTATTTGGCATCAGATTTTCTCACACAGAAGAAAAGATTATCTGTGCTTTATTCACCTTTCAATAGCACAGTTCACCTTTGGAACTGTATTAATGTATTATAAACACTATTGTTTTCGTAGTACACAGTCTCCCAATTATCTACAAGTGGTTATCTAGGTTTTGATTTTTTTCCCCCACATTGGCTTCTGGGGCCATTTTACATGTTAAGGAGCAGAATCAAAGATTAACAAATTTGAAATTATTTATTTATTTATTTATTTTTTATCTTAAGGGTCACATTCAATAGATTCATGGATGAGAAGATTAGAACTCCTGGCTGAGTAAGGTTTCTTCATGACCCATGCTAACAATTTTTTCAGGATGACAGTCCCTTTATGCTCAAAGAAACAGGACATTTCTTCATATAAATAAAAATAATTTTCAACACTAGATATCTGAAAAGCAAAATCTTCCTAATCTCATGCTTACTATGGAAGACAATTAAATTTAAATTAGCTTCATCTTGGATCATAAGCAATGGTGTTTCATTATAGAAATATAAAATATGATTATTTGGCTATGTTTAATAGAGAATTATAACATTTAATCTCCTCCTACTGATTTTTAACATATAAAACTAAGATACTGAATTTAAGATTGTAAGATTAGGTAAAAATAACCTAATGAGATAACAAGATCATCAGTATATACCCTCTGAGAATTATAATTGAACTAAAAATATATATGAATTTCCACCTGCAACCACAAAGCTCAGATCCCATCTGTATATCCCACAGATATTTAAACTCAACAAATAAAAAGTATTGTATTTTCTATATAAAATGATAGCTCCTTATTTATCCTAGTATCTAAACTAGAAACACAAAGGTCAATTTTTGTTTTTCTCTTTAGTTTTCACATTTGATCATTGACCAATCCTGATGAATTTAACAAACATTTTTTTAGAAATTAAATCTAGTCTCCTATGTCTCTTTGCATTAACTCTGTGTTACCACACAACAACTTAACTGATTACTTTTATTTAATTATTATCCCCTCAAATCATTTTTCATACAAACCAGAGGCATAAGTCTAAAATGTCAACCTAATGAGTCATTCTCCTTCAAACAATGCCTTACAGGACTCTTCATGCCTAAAGGTAAATTCTATTGTTAATGTCCGAATGCTAGTACATCCATAGTGTATCTCCTGTCTAGGCTCAGACCTCACCATGTATTTTCTAGGAATCATGCTCTACAAAAAGGATATGTTTTTGTTGTTGTAGCTGTTTGTTTTCTTTTCTCTTCTTCTTCTTCTTCTTTTTTTTTTTTTTTTTTGAAGGCTTAGCCACCACTTCTTCTTTGTTGCAAACCACTATGAAAATAAAGTTAAAATGCAATAGCATGTTTAAAGAAATCTACAATGGTGGATGATGGATGGAGTTTCAACAGAATGTTGAGGTTGTCTTTGTCATTCCACACATTAATTTCCTGCCATTTGTCTCCCCAAAATCAATCCTAGATAAACTATTGAAGAAGAGTGGACATGGATATAATAAAGAGATAATAAAACACTGTGAAGAAACTGAAGATTTACTTGAAATGGTATTGGGTTAATGAATGCAGCCTGGAAGGGAAGGTGATGGGAAGGAAAGGGTAGATTGGAAAAAGGTGATTTTAGTTTGCTATGTGTTTCTCTTCCATTGCCTTGGGATAAACATTAATTTCCTCTATACAAAAGAAGCTGTCTTCCTTAAAGAACTGCCTTCATTCTGCATTACTTGAGAAAAACTTTTTTCCAAATATTTATTTACTTGTTATTTTAGAGAAAGAGAGAGAATAAGGCGGAGGGACAGAGGGAGAGACAGACTCTCAAGCAGACTCAGTACTGAGTGCAGAGCCTGAGGTGGGGCTTGATTTCACAAAGCTGAGATCATGACCTGAACCAAAATCAAGAGTTGGATGCTTAACTTACTGAGGTGCCCAGGTCCCCTCTAACATTTTGGGGGGGATTTATTTATTATTTAGGGGGCATAAGAAGAGAGGGACTCTTAAGCAGACACCCTGCTGATAGCGGAGCCAATGCAGGGCTTAATCTCATGACCCTGACATCAAGACCTGAGTCAAAATCAAGAGTTGGATGCTTAACTGACTAAGTGACCCAGTTTCCCCTTTCCTTACTAACTTTTTATCACAGGAATTAGATATATGTAAAACATTCATATGTAAAATATTGTATATCTAAACTGATGATGAGGAAGAAGGGCAACATCAGACCAGCACAAACTTTTACTGGCATGAGAAACTCATAAATGCGGGTGTGAATTAATCAGTTGATCAGTTGTTTCTGAAAATTTGCCTCTCCACTCATTTCTCTTAATATCCTTTATTTAGATGCCCATAAATGGTTAATTACTAGAGGAATTATCCCACCATTATAAAAAGATGGAAAACAAATATACACTAGTTTTCAAACATTGGGTAGAAAGCAGTGGAAGGCTCTGATGCCTAAAAGAAGTGGTCCCTGAGGGAAGAGCCAGACAAATGCACAAATTTAATGTATGAATCAGTTTCTAGGGAAGGCACATTGGGGTAAAGCCAAACAGGCTAGTAGTCTCACCCAGCTGAGGAGACAGATGTATGGATTCAGAGAGGTTGAGGCATGTAGAATTTGTGGAGCAGAGTAATAAGAGAAAAATTCACAGAGAATGAAATATGCAAGTATCTAGGGAAGGACAGTCAGGAGGATTTGGCTGAGTAGTGATCACTACATACTTGAGAAGAAACTACCTGAGAACAAGGAAAGACCACTGGAAATCATTAGCAAATAATTCCTAGAGCTCACAAATGGCTGGAAAGAGTGTTCTCATTAGCTAGTTTGAAGAAAAGTTATAATTCAGAAGACACTGGACACATTTCTTCCAAAGATATTACTCTATTTGTGGAGCTAAACTAGTCCCAGAATAAATTCTTCTCTGAATTGGCCATACTAAGACTTATAAGTAAAACTCAAAATGACCAAACTAATTTATGAGTTAATTGCACATCATATTGAAACTTAATGCCCTTTAAAGAAAGATCTCAAAATCCAGGACCCAGGAACATCAAATACATAATTTCTGATGCCCAATTTTAAAATCATCAGATATGGAGATAAGAAGATAATTATTACCTATAAGCAGGAGTTTAACTGTTAATTCCTGTTGACATAAACAGATCCAGAAATAGAATATATTGAATTTAGCAGATAAAAACTTTAAATAAGATATTAGGATATCTATATATCTCAGTGTGTGTGTGTGTATGTGTGTGTGTGTGTGTATACATATATATGTATATATACATACATATATAAATAAAATGGTGCCAGATATGAAATCTTAGCCTTCACCAAGAATTTGAATACGTACAATATCTTAGTTCTAAAGCACTGGTGGAGTGTGGGGTTGGTGGTGCAATATCTAAGTAATATAAAGATTTACTAGAAAAGGGAGCATTGATGAGGAAAGTTTTGGAAGAAATTTTAAAAGACTATAAATGGAGCTTATAGAGAAAACAAAAAATACTGGATGAAATGAACAGGAGATTAGATACTGTAGAAAATATCACTGTATTTAAAGGCACTTAAAATGAAATACAAGTATGAAACAAGACTTAATAAGTAGGAACAGAAACATATATCAGACAATATAAAATGGTATAATATACATGTAACTGGATTTCTAGAAGTAGGGAGTTGGAGAACAGATACTCTAGTAATAACAATTAAAATTTCCCAGTTTAATACAAAGTATAAATTCATAGATCTTAGAAGCTCAACAAACCAAAGCAGAAGAAATATAGAGAAAATAATGTCAAAGCACATCATAATATAATTGCTTGAAATGAGTGATAAAGAGAAAGTTTTAAAAGCAGGCAGAAGAAAACGAACAAAAACAAAAACTTTATATGCAAAGGAACAAATATATAAAAGAGTATACTTCTTGGTTGATTTTATGAAAGCAGAAGACAATGGAAGTGTATCTTAAGGATTAATAATAAGAAAACAAAAGCAAACACAAAATCTGCCAAGCTCAAATTCATTACCCAGAGAGAGTATCTTTGGAAAATGAAAATAAAAATTCTCTGGATTAACTGCTTCTTCCAAATGCTGCTTCATTCCAAGTTAGTGAACTATTTACTGAAGGATGTGCCTGGGTTGGCAACAAAAAAGAATGATTAGCAGTGACTTTGTGGCACTCAAGTCTCCCTATCCTGAGATTCACACCCTGTCTTTTTCTCAAATCACTGGAAACTCCTTAAACCTTTCCACAGGTCATATTGACAGGCAGAGCAAATGATAATCTCAGGTAAAATTGAATTTAAATACCAAATAAATAGACATTTGTAGACTAATGCTATCTCAAAAAACTGTTCAAAATTTAAAAAAGAAAATCAAAACAATGGAGAACATATATCAAGTGAACCAAAATTATAATTATATTTTACTTATGTTAGAATAATTATATAAACAAAACAAATGAATTAAATAGCCACAGATCCAAATCATTGCTTATTGAGTGTCAGCAGGATAGTCACCAAAATATTGAACACTTACATTAATGAGTTTTATATTAATCTATGGTTAAGGCTATAACAATGTATTTGTCACTTGGTTTCACTTACATGGTATTGTCCTAATTCAGGATTTTATGGTATAAATCTCATCTACCAATTCTGTATTTTCAAACTACAGTTTTATTTTCTATATTCCTTAATAATCACTTTATTTCTAACTACATGTCATAATATTTTATAGAAAGTTCACATAATTCATTTGTCCTTTCTTAAAATATAGTCTACTTATTTGGCTTCTAATATTAATCACAAGAATCCAGAAGATATATTCTTTCTCTTCCTCTCTTTGTTTTCTTCTGTGTTAGACTAGTATTTGCCATACTATTTTAAACTTTATTTTTTAAAAAATTCTATCATAGTTCAGTGGAAATATATACTTGGTATATGGGAATAGGTGAGAATTACTGACCCGTGAACAATCTGTGATAGAAAAGCAGATGAAAAGATACCAAGTGTAGTTTTTAGGAGTAGCTGAAGTAGCAAATCCAGAAGATGCTCTGCAGGTCACTCAAAGCTGGGGAGCAAGGAGAAAAAGAAATTAAGATAAGAGGGACAACCAAGGAGAAAAAACAAGACAAAACGAAACACTTCAGAATTGAAAGAAGCGTTATATCCTTTGCTCAGTATGGTAAAGGTGTCTAATGGTACAGGTGGCTCTGACAAGGGAGAGCTGATCTTTAACTCTACTAGATGCAGTGGACATGGTCCACTTCTGGTGGTGCTGGGCACAGGATACAGTTTTATAGTAATCTCTGCATAATGAGAAAACCTTTAAATAACAAAGATTGAACTCCACACTGGGAGACTATAGGAGAAGGAATTTAAGAGTAGTATGTAATGTAGACAGGGAATGAGATCATGAAAGAAAAACATTTGTTTGAATGAATTTTTTTAAATGAACTTTGACCTCCAAGCTTCAGAGAAGAAAGCAGATAATTCCTGTATCTTGATGGCCTGTTAGCACTAACTCTCAAAGTCAGTGGTAAGTAGTGCACCTTGTAGTCAGGCAAAAACATTATTGCTTAGTCTGTGCCACAATATGGCTGCTTGAAGTGGAGTAAGGAAATTTGGGAGCAGGAATGGAAGGTAGATATTCTCATTCATTGGCTCCAGGTATGAGAGTCAGAGCTATAAATGAACCCGCTGTTCGGTTTGGACTCTTTGACACAATCACCCTGGACATGGGTTTACCTAGAAGGTAGAGAGAAGCCAAAGATTCAATAACATATGGCATATTGGTTGTTACTGTATACAGCATTCATAATCTCTACATAAAACTGTTTCTAAAACAATAAAAGACACTAAGCCAAATAGATAAGTAAATGGAATATATTATGTAAGATTGCTTTCTCCCAACACATCCCATCAGTTAATTGTGTTTTGTTTATTTATTTATTTATTTTTTGTTTTGTTTTGTTTTGTTTTTTGGCTGATGAAAATAATCTAGCTCCAGTAGGGGAATGCTTCTAAATCTTCAGCAAACGAGAAAAAATCCTTAATTTGTAAATGATATAATCTGGAGCATGATAGGAAGTGAAAGAATTGGGGATAATGCCACTTAACTAAAAATATTTTCTTTCAATGTAAGTATGATTTCATTAAGCTGAAACCCAAACCCATCAATCATGAGTAAAAATTCAGTTGCAAATGAAGAGTTTATCATATTTACCTCAAATAAACTTGAGGAGAATGTGGTTATTGCAACAGTTTAAGAGACTTCACTTCATGAAAGAATATGAGCATTAAGTTGTATTTTTAGTGTACACAGCAAATATTGTAAAAGTACTATTTGACATAAATATGTGTGATAGACATATTCTATCTCTCAATATCTATCACATATTCTATGTGTGAGAGACAATGTTCATTCAGTCTTTTTTTTTTTTTTTTTTTTTTTTAGAATAGCTATCAGTCAGCTCATGTTAGGAAATACCTATTTAAGCTATTTAAGCTAGGCTTACCATTTGTTATAAGTCAATCATTAACCAGTGTGTGAAAACTATTTTTCTAAAAAATGATATCTGAATATTACTTCCAATCCATTTGTGAGTGGTGAATCAATCTTTTACAACATACACGCATTTTGTTTAGAAACTCTTTACTGTCATATGAAAATAAAGTTGCCTTTAGTCAAATATGGAAATTCACGGAAACTCTTGAAACAGTTCCAATATAATGGTTCATATTTGTTCTTCAAAAAAATTGTTTTCTATTATCAAAAATAAGACATGCAGGTATGAAATGTGACAGAACTCTAAGAGTTTGCACTACAATATCCAAGATCCTTATGAAGTTGCTATAAATTGTATTTTAAAATTCTGGGTGGAAACACACATACACACAAACACATAAACATACATGTATTTTTTAGAGTAAATTATTTTTGGTACATCATTTCCCTTAACAGCAAGTACACATGTTCTTTGTTACCCTCATCTATTGTCCATGGAGTAGTGAGAAGGGAGGTTTATGGAATTTGCAAACTTGGAGTTTTGAGGTTTAACTTTTGTAAGTCCAAGCAATTCAGTAGTCTTCATATATTACTACCCTTTTCTCTCACCTCTTAGTTCATAATATGTTCCAGTCTCCCTCACATAAAAATCTGGCATCATTCTATTTAATGTTCTTTTCAAGATCAATTTAACTATGACTTTGCTCTTAACTGCAAATACTATTGAAGTAATATGTATTTATAGTTTCTATTTCCTCATCTTTCAATTGTTTCAATATCCATGTAGTCCCTGCCCATCTATTGAAACGTCTCCTTTTCCAGTCTTACACAATGCTCTATTTCCTAAGTTCAATGAAGCCTGTTGCAAGCACCTTTGTTAGGCAACAATTCCTGCAGGATAAAAAGTTCTTTTGCCTCAAAGACAACATTTTCCTTCCTAGTTTTCTTCTTACTCTCCAGTACATTTAATATTCTGTACTGGTTTACTTTTGCTTGCTCGTCTCAAATGATCTGGTTCTTTTTCTTACATATTTTAAACCATAGTGTATCCTAGCCTCACACATCTCTGAGTATTGATTTCCGGTGTGGGGAGACACAAGTTTTCACATTTCTACTGCAGTGCTAAAAGCCTCACACAATTTCTCTCTTTTAAGTCCCACATAGAACCCAGGGCTTCTTGGCTCAGTAGAAGCAAATGAAATAGAATTTAAAGAAACAGGAAAAGGGCTACAGTCCAGTCATGATCCTGGAATCACGTTGTGAATGTTTTCCAGCTTACTTTTCTCTTTTCTCTTGGCTTCCCCAACTCATATAAATTATCCACAGGCCTTCTAGGAATCTATTACTGAAAGAGGAGAGAAGGAGGAGGCATGGGGGTGGGGGAAGGGAGAGGGAGAGAGAGAGGAAGAAGAAAAAGGGATTTGTGTGAAAGGATCCTAAAATACTGCCACCCTCTATTTCTCATCTCAAAGCCCTGAATCAGTTGCTACTGATAAAAAGAACAGAAAAAACAAATGGCCATATTAAGCTCAAGATATGAAACTTATCTCTTGAATTCCTGATTATCTTACACATATGTTTTACCATCTTCTTTCTCAAGTCTTCTCATTCCTCATTCTCTTGTAATGTAATGTTGTTCCATTACATTTTGCCTTTTTTTAGACTTCTATTTATTTGCGAGAGAAAGAAAAAGAGAGAGAGAGAGAGAGAGAGTGCATGAGGAGGGAGTGGGGCAGAGGGAGAGAGAGAAATAGACTTCCGACTGGGAGGGATCCAGAGGAAGAGCTCAATCCCAGGACCCTGAGATCATGACTTGAGCTGAAGGCAGAAGCTTAATAAACGGAGCCTTCAGCCCTCCCTGTTTTGCCTTTACAGAGCTCTCCATTTCTCTTCTCAACATGGAAAGTCTCTCATAAACACCTGGCTTTTATTTTACTTTTTTAATCTCTGCAAGAGAGTATTAGCCACGGATTCACCTGTGCTCTCAGAGTATCCTGGAGTTCTTTGTTTTATTTTGGTTTTGTTGTTGTTTCAAGTTTTTTATTTAAATTCTAGTTAGTTAACATATAGTGTAATATCAGTTTCAGGAGTAGAATTTAGTGATTCATCACTTATATCTAACACCCAGCGCCCATCACATGCACCTCTCTTAATGGCCATCACCCATTTAGCCCATTCCTCAACCCACCGCCCCTCAAGCAACCCTCAGTTTGTTCTCTATACTTAAGAGGCTCTTTTATAGTTTGCCTCCCTCCCTTTTTTTTCTTTCCCCTATGCTCATCTGTTTCGTTTTTTAAATGAGTGAAAGCTTATGTTATTTGACTTTAACTGATTTATTTCACTTAGCATAATACACTCTCTCTCCATCCATGTCATTGCAAATGACAAAATTTCACTCTTTTTGATAGCTGAGTATAGCTGAGTAATATTTCATTGGGGATATATATCCATATCTACATATATAGATATATATCTTTAATTTTCTGAGTAACTTCCATACTGTTTTCCAGACTGACTACCAGTCTTCCTTCCCACCAACAGTGCAAGAGGGTTCCCCTTTCTCTGCATTTTCACCAACATTTGTTGTTTCCTGTGTTGTTCATTTTAGCCATTCTGACAGGTGTGAAGTGTATATCATTATAGGTTTGGTTTGTATTTCCTTGATGATGAATGATGTTTGAGCATCTTTTCATGTGTATATTAGCCATCTGTATGTCTCCTTCATAGTATTCTGTTTTAAATATGTATTCAATACATTCTCAGAGAATGAATGAATAGATGGAGATAAACTTAAAGCAAATGGAGATGATACTTTGAATGGGAAAGTAGTCTAAAACAGAAGGTGATTGCCATTATTCTAAGTGGGATATAAACAAAGCTTTTCCAATTCCATTTAGTCACCAAACATGACTCACATATAATTCAGATAAAAGTGTCAAGTAAAACAATACTATACTTTTATCTTTGACAGGTTAAGTTTCATGAGGTGTTAAGAATTTGGCAAAATATTTAAGCATATAAATTTAACTATCAAGGAATGTATATATAATATTGGTCAAAATTTGTAGTAAACATTCATCTTATAAGATATAATGATATATGAACCATCATTTTAAGTAACTTATTTACTTATAAAATAAAGTAAGAATTTCTCATAGGTATATAATATTGCTGGTGAGGGAAATTTTTTTAGCTATACTCAATATTTGTAAGTAGATTCTAAAATTTTTTTTTTAAAGATTTTATTATTTATTTGACAGACAGAGATCACAAGCAGGTAGAGAAGCAGGCAGAGAGAGAGAGAGGAGGAAGCAGGCTCCCCGCTGAGCAGAGAGCCCAATGCGGGACTCGATCCCAGGACCCTGAGATCATGACCTGAGCCGAAGGCAGCGGCTTAACCCACTAGAGCCACCCAGGTGCCCGATTCTAAAACTTTTAAAACTATGTTGGTTGTACACAAAAACATAAATATATCTGAGTGGAAATCACAATAAAAGAAGAACCATCTTCCACTTTCATATGTTGTTAATTTAGGAGAACATACAGTTATTCTTCCTCTTGCCAAGAGATTGGGAAAGACTTCATTAAATACTGGATTTGAGCTCTAGAAAGTGTCATCCACTCAGCAGTATTCTTGCTGAGTCATCAAAATACACACAGCTAAAAGCATTAATTTCCCCCTTAAAAGTATTCTTGAAAGCTGTGCTGTTTCAGAAACAGAAGCAAAGTCAGCTGAAAAAGTACAGTTAAATTCACCTTTAAGTGAAAATATATATAAAAAAATCGATTTTGAGTGAAGTGTTTTTATTTATTATAGGACAGAATTTAATCCAACTAGGTTTTTTTTTAGGGAAATTTAATATATTGCTCAATCCTGTATACCTTTCACACTGAAAGGTTAATCCTATTTCTACTGTTTCAACTGTTGGATTTAATCCTTTGTCTCAGAGGATTTAACTAACGTATTTTAAAGCCCTGATTTCCAATATGTTGCAAGAAATAACTAAAAAGACAAGGCAGTGAAACCTAACAAACAAAGTTGCTCCTTGTTGCAAATTTGAAAGCTATCCTGGCCTGATATTCAAGATAATCAAAACGTGATTTACACTAGTAGTAAGGAGTCTGGATAAATTATAAGGCAACCTACTTTCTTGATGAATAATTCATATATATTAAGATAAATAATATTTCTTGTCATTCTTGATTTAAAAAAAAAAAAAAAACTTGGCATCCTTAACAATCCAGACCTAAATACTTTTCATGGCATTTCTCAAAGATTGGCACGTTACATTTTATGAGGGCAACAAGTGAGACAATTAAAGTACCTCAGCATCCAGAGAACCATTAGTTTACATAAGCCTGCAACCACAAAATAATCATGATCATTTCCACAGGCCTGATGCTACATGTCTCATTAATATTAAATAATAAATTTTGATTTCTGAAAACTCAGTGTCCATTCTTGATACTCAGGAGATTACAGATAGTTTCCCAGACAAGTCTTTAGTCCAAAGCAATCATTTCAAACTTGGGAAATCTATTACATACAAGCCCATAGATAAAATATTTTAAGTAAATCTTTTGACATTTCTCTGTTTGGGCCATGATTGTAAGGTGATTCTGTATGTTCTGATACAGACAGGTAATATTCAATACCATTGTGATGTTTTGACTGATACAAGTAAAAGGGTATATATATTCAATCTCATAAAAAGTGTATAGTTTGGGAATTTACTTCTGCACACAAATAAATTCTTCTGCTTACCTTTTTGTTTTTTAAACAAAGCTAAATATTCTAGAACTGTCTCACTTTTGTGTGCTTAACAAAATAAAATCTAATATGCTGCTTAAAATTTGGAAGTAATTTGGGGCACCTGGGTGGCTCAGTGGGTTAAAGCCTCTGCCTTCTGCTCCGGTCATGATCCCAGGGTCCTAGGATCGAGCCCCACATCTGGCTCTCTGCTCTGCGGGAAGCCTGCTTCCTCCTCATTCTCTGCCTGCCTCTCTGCCTACTTGTGATCTCTGTCTGTCCAATAAATAAATAAAAAAAAAACTTTAAAAAAATTTGGATATTATAGAGGGCACGGGTTGCATGGAGCACTGGGTGTGGTGCAAAAATAATGAATACTGTTATGCTGAAAATAAAAAATAAATTAAAAAAAATTGGAAGTTATTCTTGAAATGTTAGATAACAAATGAGAGCAATACACATTTTAAAGATATCTGCTTTATTGGGTTTTGCTCCAGTCCTTTACTATTTTTCAAAATTCTACATGGTAATTATTTGCATTAAAAATATGAAAAAGGGGCACTTTAGTGGCTCAGTTGGTTAAGCCTTAGGCTCAGGTCATGGTCCTGGGGTCCTGGGATCAAGCCCCTGAGGGCTCCATGCTCAGTGGGGAGTCAGCCTTTCCTTGTCCTTCTGCCCCTTTCCCTCTTCTCATGCTCTCTTTCTCTCTCAAATAAAATCTTTTTAAAAAAGTGGAAGAAAAAGGTGTAACCTATCTCATCAAAATTCATCCTACAAATGAAAACCAGGACTTTTGAAATATACCTTACTTCAAGATTTGGAAACACATCAAAGAGGAAGTACTTTATTTGCAAAAATTAAAAACAAAAGTTTAGTACTACTAAAGTTTTAAAACTGTTTTATATTTTATTTCATAACTCTGTATTCTGGTTAGCTATTTAATTATGTTATATGATAGCATGTCAATCTCTTGTAAATACTGTCAGTGGGAATAAAGAGTCTAATGATTAAAATAAATTATATTTAACTTTGTTCAAAATGGAAATTATTTTATTAAGAAAGTGTTTGATAAGCTTCATTTAAACCCTAGAAATTTCCTCAGAGTAGATGGTGAGTATTATGGCTCTAACTGAACAGTTTGATTTGTTATCCTTGACTGCTTTATACATAACCACTTTTCTTTGTAGATGTGATTTTGGCCATGTGATTATATAATTGTGAATAATATTGAATATGTCGATATCATATTCTCTCTATGTAAATATACTCTCTATCACTTTCTATGTAAATATACTCTCTATCACTTATTTGTGAAAACAAAAGTATACTTATAATATACTTATATGATGCTTATACTAAATCTATAATGAACAAATTATTCATTGGACAAGTGTTTATAAAGCACGTTCTATGTGCTCAGAGCTGTACTTAGTTGCAGACTTTCATGGGATCAGAATGTGGCTCTTGGCCTTTCTTGTGCTTATTTCTGGGGTGGTGAAATTACCATAGTTCCACCTCCAATCTCCACCTTCTGGTTTCACCCTCTTCTCTATTTCTTTTAGGATCTGTGAAGCTCTACCTATAATCATCTCTCCAGAAACACCATACATGTGTTCAGAGTCTCTGTTTTACTTCCTCACTTTCTTGAAATTATATTCTTCTCAAGTTCCACTGGCTTCCAAAAGAATTGTTAAAAAAAAATAAAATAATATAAAATAAAATAAAAATAAAAAGAATTGTACACGTTGGGAAAAAAAGAGAAAAATTGTAAACATTGAGATAGCATGCAATTTTACTTAATATGCTTTAACATCTTTATACCATATAAACTAAATTAGATCTTACCTTATCTTAACTAAAATCTTCCCTAATTACTTTGCTTGAAATTATTCTAAATTAAAATAAAAAGCCATGGCATATGTAAATTGAGATTTAAGACTTACATGTATCCCATATTTTATTAAAACTAATAATCATGATATAACAGAACAAGTAATCCTTAGGAAGAGGTAAGATTTGCCCTTAAGGATGTACAAGACACATCTGCATTTCAAATTCTTACTTCTTCATGCCTTAATATTTCATAATGACTCTTCTTATTCCTTTCAATATGTTATATCAGTGGTTTTCTCTTTTAGTTTCATTTTGCAATTAATTCCTTCAATGCTGCCTATGATTAAGGGTATCTGGCAAATGAAGAAAAAAAATGTATTAACAATCTAACTGCCTTTTGACAGCCACAATACACAGTCCAAAAAACAGAGAAATTGAGTTAAATGATAATAGGCAAGAATTATAAACAACTAGATCTATTTTCCAAGTGGTTATTGCACTGAAATTATAGTACCCTATTTTGAGAATGACCTTCCTTAATCCTTCTTTTATAAAATCCAGAACAGTCCTTCAAACAAATATCTTCATATACACATATACACACACATGATAGACCTAATTGTACAATGAAAACTCAGTCATCTCAAAAACAATTTAAAATATTAGCTCCTTAGGGGCATCTGGGTGGCTCAGTGGGTTAAGCCTCTGTCTTTTGCTCAGGTCATGATCTCAGGGTCCTGGGATTGAGCTCCACAATGGGGCTGTCTGCTCAGCAGGGAGCCTGCTTCCTCCTCTCTCTCTGCCTGCCTCTCTGCCTACTTGTGATCTCTCTTTCTCTTTGTCAAATAAATAAATAAAATCTTTAAAAATAAAATAAAATATTAGCTACCTAAAGATATGGCATTAAAAATATTTAACTACCATTATGGTTTTGGCCCACCCCAATCAGAGCAGAGGCTATAACAGACTGTATTGGTGCAGACAATCCCAATCATCTATATTAATGTAAAACATTAAAAAAAGATAATGTATGTCTACTTGGAAGTATTTTATTTCCCTTCTTATAATAATAAAATGAATTATTATATTTTTCTATAATATTTTTCTTAAGTTATTATGCATCCTTCTACCCATAAAACAGTATGTGACCAGGAATTTTCATGGCCCAGGCAAGCAGGAAAATGCTGAAAGAAGTAGAAGTAAATGGTAGAACTATTGGTTTACATTCATTGGTAGTAGGTCCCTGAACAGTAATTCTTCTTTCAATTCCTGACTTAGAGAGAAACATTGGCGTTTAGAGACTAAAGATGGTTCATTTCCAGTATTCTAAAACTTCTACAACCCTCATGTTATATTTTCTAAAGATAGAAGCATGCACAAGGACATTATGCTAATATAATCACACATAAAACACATTACAAGTAAGAGTTTTATGTTATTTAAATATAATTATTTTGTGAAAAAAAGAACTAGTTCATACTCAACCCACATTTATGTTTATGTGTATCTAATATGTAAACATATATGTACATCCATATAATGCTTATTAAATGCAAACAATTAAATATATGCTTATAATTACATACTAAATCTCAGAATAAATTAAATAATTCTGCATAAAATTAGCACACAGCAATTTCAAGAAGAAAATATTTCTAGATTTCTTTCACTTTTTGCAAAATATTACACATGGAAAAACACTGTTTTCAATTTTAAGAGTATCTGCTACATTTTACTTCCAGAAAATGAACTTATAGTTTATGAACTTGTAATATTAAAATAATGCAATTATAATGATAAATATGCAAACATATTACTAAGAATAACTACTTGCAATAGTTATTTTTTGAGTGCTTTTTTTTTAAAATACTATATAAAATCTTTCCAATTTATTCAATCTTTGAACAAATCTTTATTGAAAGTATACAAGGTACAAGGCCCTATTCTATGTACTTGAGACATATTAGTAAATAAAGGATGCAGTTGTGGGGGAGTTTACTAGCAAGATGACAAAGGAAAACAAAAGCTGACCCATATACTCAGACCGTGTGTGGTTAGAGGTGTAGTTGGGATTAAGTCTGTTCATTCGTTTCACTAAAGATGGTGACTTTTCCTTTTTTTAAAGATTTTATTTATTTATTTGACAGAGATCACAAGTAAGCAGAGAGGCAGGCAGAGAGAAAGAGAGAGAGAAGAGAAGCAGGCCTCCTGCTGAGCAGAGAGCCCATTGCTGGGGCTGGATCCCAGGACCCTGGGATCACAACCTGACCCGGAAGCAGAGGCTTTAACCAACACTGAGCCACCCAGGCACCCCTGACTTTTCCTTTTATTTTTTAACTACTCTTTATGGATTTTTTAGAAAAAACACCTCAATTCCTCCATCTGAGACAAGAACTTTATAAACTATTTTTATTAACGAAAAGTAAAATGAGTTCTCACTTAGGTATTCACCAATAGCAATTATTATATTTCTAATCATTGCAATTAACAGTTTGAAAATATTAATTAAAAAGTAAGCACTTTTTTGGATTTTAATTTTTTTAAAGTCTACCTTCAATAGTAAACGAAATGGAATTTTTGGAGAGTTAATTAATTTTGCACAACTTTCTGATTTTTACAGAAAATATGTGTTTCATCAGTATAATTCTTCAAGTGACATATTTTATATTCAAACATTTATCAGATATCCAGCCTGACATAGAATATGTTATCTTGTGAATAGGTCTACATTTATCTCCAAAATAAACTTCTGTTTCTCATGTAGAGATTTTATCCTTGAGGAGCAGGTGAAACTTGAACCTGACTGGGAGGCTATGACAATCCTTACCTTACCTTACAAAGAGGAAAGTACAATCTTAAATAAAATTGTTCATTCGTCTTTTAGCTGGCTCACAGAACACATATAATAAACACAGAAAATATTGCCTGGTGTTGCTGCTGATGAAAAGATGACCAGGATCACATCTTCTTTCATGTTAGCTATCCATGTTCAGAAGATTTGAAAAGAGAGATAAGATGAAAGGAATGTAAAATGAAAAAAAATAATATATATATATATATATATATATTAAAACAATTCTGTTCAACGTATTTCTAGATTTCTACTCTGTAGTTAAACTAATATCTTTGGTTAGGGAAATATATGTCTTTTAAATAAAGAAAAAACTTCATGGACTATTTCTTTTTCTTCCTGATGTCCATGTAAAATCATTTCTCAAAGGTTAAAAACCTAGAAACAGATTTCTAATCTTTTGCTTATTCACATGTTCAAGACTATTCAGTAGTCTGTACATGTTTTCTAAAGCTGGAATTAGCATTTTACATAATTTCAAATGTGGTAGCATGAAATGGAGGCTCAACATTTTTCATTTCTTATTACCAAAGGATCGGAACACCTTTTCAGGTTTGTGAGTCATGTGCTAAGCAGCTTCTCTGTGATAGGCTGAAATGGCAAACTACCTTTAAAATCTTAGCAGTGTACAAATAAAAAGATTATTTGTCAGTAATGTTGTCTTGATTCGACCCTACTGTCTTAGACTGTGATTCTGCCCAATGATGCGGCATTGTTCTGTACTTTAAATTGTCTGGAGTCTGTTCCACATTATCTTCTTCATTTCAGGATCTAAGATGAGAGAGCAGCTCTCTTTTTGGAAGAAGAGAGTTTGGAACACACTCTTCTTATGGAAGAGGGAAAAACTAGGAGAACTGGTATAAACACTCAACTCTTTAACCATCTACTCATATGGCATAGGTCATGTCCAGTCATATATCAATGCCCAGTACAAATTAAATGGCCAGACACATACCTAGTGGCATGGGAATGTATACCCTACTAATTCATTTGGCTATAAACATGGGTGTACAATAATATTTCAAAGAAGGGGAAAGTACAAATATTTGAAAACCATAATACAACCAATAATAGGCATATACTTTTTTTTTTTTTTAGAAATTATTGTTCTTAACTTGCTTGTATCACATTGGTATTTTTTTTTTTGTTTTACATATTCTGGATATTAATCTTTTCTTGTTTTTTTTTGTATTTATATGTCTTTCACAGGATTCAATTTATTTTGATGGAAAAAAATTCTTAACATGAGACAAGGATATTTCACAATAATTTTTTAATCATTTACATGTTTTATGGATTATTTAACAATCCACTTATTATTTATGACCTTAGTTCTTAAATATATGCTCTTATATAGTCTTCAATAAATTATAAAATCATCTTTTAGATTAAAGGTTATACATTTAGGATTGTGTGCAATGTGATATAAAGACAAAATTACTTTTTGTTTCATATGAATAATAGGCATCTTAGCATCATTTATTTATTTATTTATTTTTAAAGATTTTATTTATTTATTTGACAGACAAATATCACAAGAAGGCAGAGAGGTAGGCAGAGGGCAGGGGGGAAGCAGTCTCCCTGCTGAGCAGAGAGCCCAATGTGCCCTGGGATCATGACCTGAGCTGAAGGCAGAGGCTTTAACCCACTGATCCACCCAGGTGCCCGTTAGCACCACTTATTGATAAAATCACCACTGCCCCTCTGTACTGAGAGGAAAAGAATTCTTCTAACCAAGAATATTTTATCCTAAAAATCTGTTCTTCAAAAGTGAAGAAGAGATAGTCTTTCTCAGACAAATAAAAGTTGAATAAGTCCATCACCACTAGACTGCCTTGCAAGAATACTAAAGGGAACTTTCCTTTTGAAATTAAAGGATGTTAAATAGCAACATGAAAACATATGAAAGTATCAAACTCACTCTAAGTATAGTCAAATTCAAAATAATACTGTAATGATGGTGGTTAAATCATTTTTAATTTTAATATAAAAATTAGAAGGCAAAAGTACTAAATAAGCATAGCAGTAGCTATAATTTGAAGTACAAAAATGTAAATTGTGACATCAACAACATAAAATGTCAGGAGAGTAAAGTGAAAAGTTTTTAAATGTGATCAAAGTTCAATTTCTATCAGCTTAAAGTAGACTGGTATAATGATACCATGAGCTATCTAAAGCTCATGGTCATCTCAAAAAAAATATACAAATCTCTATCTGTAATAGATACAAAATATAAAGAGGGAAGAATTGAAATATGCCACTATGAAAAATCTTCAAATCAAGGGGAAGACAGCAAGAGAGGAAGAATGAAACAAGGAATTATAAAAGTCATAAAATGTTAAACAAAATGGCACTAGTAACTTTCTACTTGTCAATAACTGTTTTAAATATAAATGGATTAAATTCTCTATTGAATAAAGACACTAAATTGAATAAAGACCATAAAGACACTTAGTTGTTATAAAACACAACATCCAACTATATGTGGCCTGCAAAAAATTCACTTGAGCTTTAAAAACACATAAAATCTGAAAGTGGAGGGATGGAAAAGATATTCTATGTAAATTCTAAAAATAAGAAAGCAGGCATACTTACATCTCCGTCAGAAAATGGATTTTAAGTCAAAACTATCACAAGGGACAAAAGAGTCAAGACTAGATTCATTAGAACATATAAAAATTATGAATATATATATATTCACCCAAAATATAAGCACCTAATTATATAAAACAAAATTAACCAGATAAGAGGAGCAGTAGACTGCAACACAGTAATTGTAGGTGACATTAATACCCCACTTTCAATGATGGATAGATCATCCAGAGAGAAAATCAATGAAGAAACAGCGACTTGAATAACACTATAGACCAAATGGAACTAATGGGCATGAATATTATTTCATCCAAAAGAAACAGAATACATATTGTTCTCAAGCACACATAGAACATTTTCCAAGAAAGATCACATGTGAGGAGAAAATACAAATGTTAACAAGTTTAAGAAGTTTTAAATCATTTGAAGTATTATTTCCAACCAAATTCGTATAATCTAGAAATCAATATTGGAAGAACAATTGGAAAATTAAGAAATATGTAGAATACAAGCAGCGCATTCCTGAACAACCAATGGCTCAAAAGAGAAATCAAAAGAAAACCAAAAAATATCTTTAGACCAAAGAAAATGGAAATACAGCACACCAAAACTTATGGGATGAAACAAAAGCAAAAATTCTAAAGGGGGAATTTCATAGCAACAAATGCCCACATTAAGAAAAAAGAAAGATCTCTAGTAAAAACAAAACAAACAAACAAACAAACAAACAAAACAACACACCTCACTTCACACTATAAGGAAGCATAATATAACATCTGCATTAAAAGGGGGTACCTGGATGGTGCAGTGAAACATCTGACTCTTGGTTTGGGTTCTGGTCATGGTCTCAGGGTCGTGAGATTAAGCCCTGCATTGAACTCTGCATTCAGCACGGGTTCTGTTTAAGATTCTCTCTTCCTCTCCCTCTTTCCCTCTCTCTCACAAAAGAAATAAAATCTTTTAAAAATTTTGCCTTGTAGTGATCTCAGGAGAGAGAGAAAAGGGGGCATAAAAGATATTTGCAGTTATAATAGCTCAAAACTTCCTGAATATAGGAAGGAACAGATATCTAAATCCAGGAAGCACAGGCAGCCCCCAACAAAATCAACCCAAGGAGGTCCACACCAAGACACATAGTAATTAAAATGGAAAAATTAGTGGTAAGAGAGAATTTTAAAAGCAGCAAAAGAAAATAGTTATGTACTAGGAAAATCCCATAAGACTATCAGCTGACTCTTCAGCAGAAAATTTGCAGACCAGAAGAGAGTGGCATGATATATTCAAAGTGCTGGGAAGAAAAAGAAAAAAAAAAATCCTGCAGCCAAGAATACTCTATCTAGCAAAGCTATCATTTACCATAGAAGAAGAAATAGAGTTTCCAAGGGAAAAAAAAAAAAGTTAACAGAATTCATGACCAATAAACCAGCCTTAGAAGAAATGTTAAAGGGGACTCTGAGTGGAAAGGAAAGACCATAACCAGGAGTAAGAAAAGTAGGAAGTGGAAAAGCAGTAAAATTAAGTATATCTATAAAACTCAGTCAAGGGACTCATAAAATAAAAGGAGGTAAAGTACAAATACATAAGACATGGGGGCAAGAGGAAGGGGAGTAAAAATGTAGTGCTTTGGGAACAGGTTCAAATTTAAGCAATTACCAACTGAATATAGATTGCTATGTGCATAAAATGCTATACACAGACTTAACGGCAACTAACAATCAAAACCAGTAATAGGAAAAAAAAAACAGTAGTAGATATGCAAAAAATAGAGAGCAAGGAATCCAAATATATAAGTAAAGAAAACCAGCAAACTGCCAAAGGAGAGCAAGAGAGGAAAAGAAGAGAAGAACCATGAAAACAACCATAAAACAAGTAATAAATGGCAGTAAGTACATACTTATCAATAATTACTTTGAATGTAGATGAACTAAATGCTCTAATGCATCAAACCCATAGCTAATATCATAATGGTAAAAACTGAGATCCTTTCCACTAAGGTCAGGAACAAGACAGGGATGCCCACTCTTAACACTTTTATTCAGCATAGTACCAATCAGCAAAAAGAAACAAAAGGCATCCAAATTAGTAAGGAAGAAACAAAACTCACTATTTGCATATAACATGATATTATATACAGAAAACCCTAAAGACTACCAAAAAACTACTAAAACTGATACATTAATTCAGTAGGTTGTAGGATACAAAATCAAAGCACAGAAACCTATTGCACTTCTATTCACTTATAATGAAGTAGCAGAAAGGAAATTAAGAAAACAACTCTACTTATAATCACACCAAAAATAATAAAATACCTAGGAATAAACTTAAACAGGGAGGTGAAAGACCTATACTCTAAAAACTGTAAAACACTGATGAAAGAACTTGGAACTGACACCAAACAAATGGAAAGATATTCCAAGCTCCTGGTTTGGAAGAACAAATGTTGTTCAAAGATACATACTACTTAAAGCAATCCACAGATTTAATGCAATCCCTATGAAAATTCCAAGAACGTTTTTCACAGAACTAGAACAAATAATCCTAAAATTTGTGGGAAAGCACAAATATCCCAAATAGCTGGAGCAATCTTGAAAAAGAACAAAAAAACTGGTGGCATCACAGTCCTAAAGTTCAAGATATCCTTCAAAACTGTAGAAACCAAAAAAGTATGGTACTGAAACAAAACAGACATAGAGATTAATAGAACAGAAAGCCCAGAAATAAAATCAGAATTATATTTCACTTAATATTCAACAAAACAGGAAAAAATATCCAATGGGAAAAAGATAGTCTTTTCAATAAATGGTGTCGAGAAAACTGGACAGTTAACGCAAAAGAAAAAAAAACTGGACTACTTTCTTACACCATACACAAAAACAAACTAAAAATGGATTAAGAATTTAAATATGAGACCTGAAACCATAAAAATCCCAGAAGAGAGCACAGGTACTAATTTCTCTGGCATTGGCTGTTGCACCAATGTCTCCTGAGGCAAAGGAAATGAGAGCAAAAATAACTATTGGGCATATACAAAAAACAAAAACAAAACAAAAAATAAACAAAAAAACTCTTGCAGAGTAAATAATAAAACTAAAAGACAACATATTGAATGGGAGAAGATATTTGCAAGTGACATATCTGATAAAGGGTTAATATCCAAAATATTTAAAGAATTTATACAACTCATCATCAAAAAACCTCAAGTAATACAATCTAAAAATGGGCAGAAGACATGAACAAATGTTTCTCTCTTTAAAGATGATACAGATAGTCAGCAGACACATGAAAAGTTACTCAACATCCTTAATTATTGGGGACATGAAAATCAGAACTATAATGAGATATGACCTCAAACCTCTCAGAATAACTAAAATAAAAAAGAGAAAAAATGCTAAGTGTTGTCAAGGATGTGTGCACTCCCATGCACAGTGGTGGAAATGCAGACTCATGAGGCCACTGTGGAAAACAGTATGACAGTTCCTCAAAAAATTAAAACTTGACTCCTATATGATCCAGTACTCCACTACTGGGTACTTAGTCAATGTTTAGAGTAGAAAAACACTAATTTGAAAAGACGGATATACCCTATATTTACTGCAGCATTATTTACAGTAGCCAAATGACAGAAGCAGCACATGTGTTCATCGATAGAAGAATGGAGGAAGAAGGAGTGGTACATATATAAATGGAATATTATGTACACACAAAAATGATGAGGTCTTGCTATTCACAACAATATGGATGGAGCTAGAGAGTGTAATGCTAAGTGAAATAAGTCAGAGAAATACAAATACTGTATGATTTCACTCATATGTGGAATTTAAGAAATAAAACAAGCAAACAAAGAAAAAAGAGATAAGCCAAGAAAGAGACTCTTAACTCTAGAGAACAAACTGATGGTTACCAGAGGGGGGCGTGGGCAGAGGAATGTGTAAAATAGGCAGAGAGGATCAGAAGTATACTTATCAACATGAGCACTGAGTAATGTATGGATTGTTGAGTAACTATATTGCATACCTGAAAATAATATAACACTGTATGTTAGCTATATTAGAATCAAAATCAAAAGGGAAAAAAAAGTATAGTTTATATTATAGTGTTGTCTCTCTTTTTAAATATTTTATTTATTTATTTGACAGACAGAGATCACAAGTAGGCAGAGAGGCAGGCAGAGAGAGAGAGGAAGGGAAGCAGGCTCCCTGCTGAGCAGAGAGCCCGATGCATGTGGGGCTCGATTCCAGGACCCAGGTGCCCCTATAGTGTTGTATCTTAAGTGCACCATAGTATTATGTCTTAAAATAACAATGTACATGCCTTAGTTTAAAATACTTTATTGCTAAATATGTGCTAATCACCATATAAGATTTCAGTAAGTAGTTATTTTTTTTCTGGTGGAGGGTCTTATCTTTTTTTTTTTTATAACAATCAAAATTAATGGAAGTTTATTTTATTTTATTTATTTATTTTTTAATTTTTTAGGGAGGGTCTTATCTTGATGTTCATGGCAGCTGACTGATTAAGGTGGTGGTTACTCAGATTTGGAGTGACTGTGGCAATTACTTAAAACACAACAAAACTAAGATGTAATATACAAATTTGGAGAAGATATTTGCAAATGTCTTATCAGATAAAGGGCTAGTATCCAAAGTCTATAAAAACTTATCAAACAACACCCAAAAAACAAAAATTCCTGTTAAGTAATGGGCAGAAGGTATGACAGACATTTCTCCAAAGAAGACATTCAAATGGCCAACAGACACATGGAAAACTTCTCAACTTCACTCATCATCAGGGAAATACAAATCAAATACAAACCAGCTCATACCCATCAGAATGGCTGAAATGAACAACACAGGAAACAGCAAATGTTGGTGAGGATGTAGAGAAGGGGAAACCCTCTTACACTGTTGTTAGGAATGCAAATTGGTGCAGTCACTCTGAAGAACTATGGAGGTTCCTCAAAAAGTTAAAAATAGACCTAAAAATAGACGGTGTAGGTCTGACCCAGCAATTGCACTACTATGTATTTATTCAAAGGAAACAAACATAATGATTTGAAGGGACACATGCACCCCAGTGTTTATAGCAGCAATGCCCATAATAGCCAACTTATGGGAAGAGCCCAGATGTCCATCAATAGATGGATAGATAAAGAAGATGTGGTGTGCACGCGCGCACACGTGCGTGTGTGTGTGTGCAACTAAATATTACTCAGCTATCAAAAAGAATGAAATTTTGCCATTTGCAACAATGTGGATGCAACTAAAGTGTATTATGATAAATGCAATAAGTCAGTCAGAGAAAGACAAATACCATATGATTTCACTGATATGTGGATTCAAGAAATGAAACAGATGAACATAGGGGGAGGAAGAAAAAAAGAGGGGGAGGCAAACCATAAGAGAACAAACTAAGGAAGTGTTGCTGGAGAGGGGGTGGGTGGAGGGATGGTAGTAACTGGGTGATGGGCATTAAGGAGGGCATGGGATGTAATGAACACTGGGTGTTGTTACAACTGATGAATCACCAAATTCTACCTCTGAAACTAATAATATAGGATATGTTAATTAAGTTGAATTTAAATTAAAAAAATTAAAAATACAGCAATAGTAAATTTTGTTACTTTCATTGACACTTCTTTTTGGAAACAATTCCTCTATAGCACGGAATGCTGTCTAACAGATTTTTACCCACAGTAGAACTTCTTTTAAAATTGGAATCCATCCTCTCAAACCCTACAACTGCTTTGGAAACTAAATTTATGTAATATTCCAAATCCTTGTTGTCATTTCAACAACTTTCACAGCATCTTGACCAGGAGTAGTTTCCATCCCAAGGAACTGCTTTCTTTGCTCATCTGTAAGAAGTAACTCTTCATTTGTCAAAGTTTTATCATTTTATCAGTATCAGTTCTAGTTTTCTATTTCCACCACATCTGCCGTTATTTTTTGTCTACTGAAGTCTTGAACTTTCAATTTGTAAAAATGCAGTATCTGTGAAATGCAATAGAGCATAGTTCAATAAAACTGATATGGCTGTAATAGGTAAGGAGAGTGATTCAGTAATCAAAAACTTCCTAACAAAGAACACTAGAATAGGACCAGATGGTTTTGCTGGTAAATTCTACCACACATTTAAAGAAGAAGAAGAAAAAAATGCCAGTCCATTATAGTCTTCCAAAATACTGAAGGGGAGGGAATACTTCCAAACTCACTTTATGAGGCTAATACTACTTTGATAACCAAAGTTAGACAAGGACACAGCAAGAAAAGAAAAATGACAAAAAAGTATCCCTGATGAAAATAAATGTGAATATCCTCAACAAAATCTAGTAAACCAAATTCAAACAGCACATCAAAAGGATTATATAACATGATCAAGTGGGATTTATCCCTAGAATGCAAGATCGGTTTGATATATGCAAATTAGTAACTATGATCCACCGCTATAATAGAATAAAAACTAAAAACCAAATGATAATCTCAATAAATGTAGGAAAGCGTTTGACAAAATTCAACACCCTTTCATGATTAAAATTCTCAACAAATTCAATTACACAAAATCAATATATTCAGGAGGTCCACTATACTGTATTGTGCATGTAGCTACCATTACAATATTGTATACTTAAAATGTACTAAGAGGGTGAATTTATGTGAACTGTACTTATCACATAAACAGAAAAAAAATAATAATAAAAGAGCTAGGAAGAAACTTTGGGAAGTGACAACTCTGTTTAAAACTTTCTGGTACTGATGGTTTCATGGGTGTATTATACTTATTTCCAAACTCAAAGAGTCATTACATTAAATACATGACAATCATAACTTAATGCAGTGGTTTAAAATTTTTCAATCAATATTATATACCACATAAAAAATAAATAAATGCACATAATCATCCAAATAGATTAAAAAAAAAATCCAATACTTATTCTTTAAAAAAAAAAAAAAAAGGAATTCCCAGGTGACTCAGTCAGTTAAACGCCTGCCTTAGGCTGGGGTCATGATCCTAGGGTCCTGGGACTGAGTCTTACATCTGGTCTCCCTGCTCAGCAGGGAAGCCTGCTCCCTCTCCCTCTGTCTGCCAGTCACTCCCTCTGCTTGTTCTCTCTTTGTCTGACAAATAAACAAATCTTTTAAAAAATGGATAGCACAGAAAAATAAGACTAGAAAGAAACCTCTATCTCATGGAAAGCATTTCAAAAAATCTTCCAGCTAACAGTACTTACTGGTGTGAAACTAAACACTTCCCCCCTCTAAATGAGAAGATAGCCAAGTCTTCACTTCTAGTCACCATCTTAATGAAGGTCCATACCAGTGTAAAAGGCAATACTGAGAAGTTGGGACAAAATGAATATATTTATATAGACAACATGACTGTTTCACAGAAAGTCTTCAGGAATATATAAAAAATTAGCATTACTTAATAAATATACTAAGGTTTCCAAATTAAAACCAGAATCACTCTTATATACTAGCAACAAACATTTAGAAACATATTTCATAATACATTTTAGAACTATTTCTGCAAATACATAACACAATGAATTTAATGTAAACAATGCAGAGAGAAATTATGAGGATCTCAATTAAAAAAAAAAAAAAAGAAAGAAAGAAAGAAAGTGCTGGGACAAGCTCCAGTTTCAGTCCTTATCTGAAATAAGTGGAGTGGGGCATCTGCTGGTGTTCTCTAGATCCCGATTTTAACTTAAAAAAATGGTAAAGTGGCAAACAGGGGGTAGTGATTGGAGTCTGTTCCTGGGTCTTGGTAATACAGACTATAAATACTTTGGACCCTTCACCAGATGCTAAAAATGCAAACTACACTTGGTCGTCCTGGAACCCTATAATTAGGAGAAAGGGTTAAAATTGGAAAGATCTCTGTAGCATCCAAATGGATTTGATTCTGCTGTACTAAGTGAAATATAAGTTATAAGTAGGAAAGATTAACTTAAAATGCTATTAAATGTATTTACAACAACAACAACAAAAAAGAGACTCAATATTATTAGATGAAAACCTTCTGGAAGTTAAAATACAGATTAATAATAAAAATAAAACTGATATTTTTTCATTTTTGTAGAAAATGACAAAAGTATATTCTAAGAAGAAATATGGAGAACATATGATACCTGATTTCAAGAATGATTATAAAAGTATGGAAATCAAGGTGCCTGGGTGGCTCAGATTGTTAAGACTTTGCCTTTGGCTCCAGTCATGATCTCCAGGTCCAGGGATTGAGCCCCATGTTGGACTCCCTGCTTGCCAGGCGTCTGCCTCTCACTCTCCCTCTGTCTCTCTCCCTGTTTGTGCACTCTCTGTCTCTGAAATGTATTTCTGTATTTCTGTATTTCTCTGAAATGAATAATGAAAAAAAATTTTAAATTAAAGCTATGGAAATCCATAAAAGGTCTTATAAGGATCAATGCAAATCAATGGAAAGAAATGCAGAGTTTAGGGGGAAAAAGGTGCTGAAATAATTGGATTAGCTTGTGGGAAAAAATTTCAACTTTATTCTCTGTAGCATATACAGATATTATTTTGTTTTATCTTATTCTATTTTATCTTATGTTACTTTCATTTTTTTATTTTTTAAACTTTTTTTAAATTTAAATTCCAGTTAGTTAACATGTAGTGTAATATTAGTTTCAGATGTAGAATTTAATGATTCATCGTTTACGTAAAACACCCAGTGTGCACTCCTTAATACCCATCACCCATTTAACCCACACCCTGTGCACCTCTCCTCTGGTAACTATCAGTTTATTCTTTATAGTTAATAGTCTCTTATGGTTTGCCTCCAGATTTCTTTTCTTTATTTCTTTCTTTTTATTTTTTCTTTTGCTTCTTCCCCCTATGTTCATTTTATTTCTTAAATTCCACATATGAGTGAAATTATATAGTATTTGTCTTTCTCTGTCTTATTTCACTTGGCATAATACTTGCTAGGCCCATCCACATTGTTGCAAATAGCAAGATTTCATACTTTTTTATGGTTAAGTAATATCGCATTGTGTGTATATATAGTGTATATATACACAATGTATATATTGTGTATATATATATTTTGTGTGTATATATATACACAATGAAGTATATATAAATATATATATAATTGAGGTATATATAAAATATATATATATAAAATATATATAAATGAAGTATATATAAATATATATATAAATACAATGAATTGTATTTCATTGTATATATATATACACAATGAATGTATACATATATATACAATGAATGTGTATATATATATACAATGAAATACAATATGTATATATATACACAATATATATACAATTGTATATATATACAATGTATATACACAAAGAAGAGGAGATATATATATATCTCCTCTTCTTTATCCATTCATCAGTTGATGGACATTTGAGCTGTTTCCATAGTATGGCTATTGTTGACACTATTTTTTTTTTAAAGATTTTATTTATTTATTTGACAGAGATCACAAGTAGGCAGAGACGCAAGCAGAATGAGTGAGAGGGAAGCAGGCTCCCCGCCGAGCAGAGAGCCCGATGTGGGACTCGATCCCAGGACCCTGAGATCATGACCCGAGCCGAAGGCAGCGGCTTAAACCACTGAGCCCCCCAGGTGCCCCTGTTGACACTATTTTAAATAAATCATAGATTGCAAGTTAAAAGCTAAACCTACAAAAAATTTAAAAAGTAAATGTGGATTTTGAAAATATCCTCGCCAGTTTAGAAGAGGCAAGAATTTTCTGAGATGACATATATAACAGCAACCCCCCCCCAAAAAAAAAAGATAAATTGTCTTCTTCAGAATTTTTTTTTAAAGATTTATTTATTCGACATAGAGAGAGAGAGAGAGCGCACAGACAGAGAGAGCAGGAGGTAGAGGGAGAGGGAGAAGCAGGCTCTTGCTGAGCAGAGAGCCCGAGGTGGGGGTCTATTCCAGGACCCTGGGTTCATGACCTGAGCTGAAGTCAGATACTTAACTGCCTGAGCCACCAAGGCACCCCTTCTTTATATTTTTTTTAAAGAGAAGAAAAGGCAGTAAATCCAAAGAAACATTAATGAAATAAAAAGACAAGCCACAAACTGGGAGAAAAATTACTCCCAGTGCATATATCTGACAGAGGATTTCTATCCAAAGTATAAAAGAACTCTTGCAATTCAATATGAAGGTAATTGTGAGAAGAAGAGGGTAGCAAGGGAATTGAACAAATATTTTGACATCTACCAATCAAAGAAAATGACACTTCCAAAAGAAATATGAAAATGACAAATAAGCACAATAAAATATTTTCAAAACCATAAATATAATTACAATTATAGTTTTTTATTAGAGAGAGACAGCGAGAGCAGGAACACAAGCAAGGGAGTGGGAGAGAGAGAAGCAGGGAGCCCAATGTGGGGCTAGATGTGGGGCTCAATCCCAGTACCATGGGATCATGACCTGAGCCAAAGGCAGATGCTTAATGACTGAGCCACCCGGGTGCCCCTATAGTTACAATTAAATTTAAAGATTAGTCACCACTTTACACAGACCTGGATGGGTAAAATTAGAAAGACTAATAACAAAAATTGATGCAAGTTTGGAGCAACTGTTAACTCTTGTATACTAAAGGTACAGACATTTGGAAAAGTTTGGTAGTTTCATGTAAAATTAAATGATAAACTAACTCTCTTTTCCTCTCTCTCTTTTCTCCCTCATTTGATTCTGTTATTTAGATGCACTAGGGAGAATTTGCTACACATCATCTGTTTCGTGTCTGTTTAATCTAGAAAATTTGACTTGAAAGGAACTACCCTTATGCCTAAAAGGGAATCTTACTTAGGATCAAATTTTGAGCAACTAAGCTCTGCTTTTGATTACCTAAGTACGAAAGAGTTAGGTCCCCATTTCATGTGACAGTATATTAGAGATCGGTTGCCATTATGTCAAAGGTTCAAACTAAGCCAGATATTTTTGAGAGCTTTGAATCATTGGAATTGCAAGAAAATGAAAGCAAACAGATGTAATTACACTTTTGAGTGATTGGCTTTTGAAAACACCTTTTCCAATATAAAGTATTGACCCCTTGAATAAACAGACTCTATTAAACAATTCTATTAAACATTTAAAACTTTCAATTATGGTCCTAATGGGTTATGTTGTTATGTCAATATTATAAATATCTTATGTTTGGGTTCAATGGCATATATCTAGGTTCAATACTAATTTCCACATTTTTATTCTACACTCATTCAGGTCCTTTACTATTATTTTCAGCAGTGAAGTTTTTACATCTCAGATAGAAAGGCATATATTCATGTTCCAAACCTGTTAATAAAGGAATTTTTAAATGAACTATTCAGGCAGAAAAAAAAAAATGGTGCCTCTAAGTTTCAGGATACAATTTAGGTTCTAGTGTAAATACTTACTGTGAAGGTAAAATGAAAATAGCTGTTTTAAATTTTTTAAAATTTGATTTAACTTAAAGATATTATATTGTTAAATGACTCATCATACATCAGATAGTCAAAGCTTTGTTTCACTTTATGGTTTACTTTTCAAACATTAAAATCTGTTTCCTTATTCTGCAAAGAAAACACAAAAATTATTTAGCAAGAGTATTGAAATTAAATAAATGAAGTGCTAAGAATTAGTCTAAATAATTTTACTGGGAGACAATAGGACTGTTGTTTAGAGTTAAGACAAATCTGTACAGAAATCCTGGGTTTTTCATTTAAATACTAGAAAAATTTATTTTTACCCATGTCTTAGGGAATTCATCTGTAGCATGAGGATAGAGAATTATTCTTTAAGGTTATTGTCAAATATATCTTGAAGAAAATAAATGTGTAATGCTTAGCACAACTTCTGACATGGCACAGGAGCTGGATAAATGGTAAATGTGAGGAATAGGCCAGTGGTACTACTAAAGAAATAATAATAGTAGCAATGGTACTAATACACTGTATTGCTTTGCCTAAGTTGTAAATATGCAACTAGAACTTAAGAAAATCTTGTCATATCTAATATTTGTATTATTGTTCATGTTGCTTTTTATTCTTTTTTTTTAATTTTTTATTTTTTATAAACATATATTTTTATCCCCAGGGGTACAGGTCTGTGAATCACCAGGTTTACACACTTCACAACACTCACCAAAGCACATACCCTCCCCAATGTCCATAACCCCACCCCCTTCTCCCAAACCCCCTCCCCCCAGCAACCCTCAGTTTGTTTTGTTTTTATTCTTTTTTTAAAAAATATTTTATTTATTTGTTTTGAGAGAGAGACTGCATGTGCCAGAGAGTGCAGGGAATGGGGGGTGAGGGGCAAACGGAGAGGGAGGATCAGTCTCCAGGCTGAGGAGGAAGCCCGATGAGCTAGATCCCAGGACTCTGAGATCATGACCTGAGACTTAGGCAGGAGCCCAACCAACTGAGCCACCGAGGCGCCCCAACTGCATTCTATTCTTAAAACCTCTTTTCCAATCCCTCCAATATTCTATTAAGTCATAAAATGTCACTGCTCTTCAGCAAAATTCTCACGATCAAATAAAAGGTTTTTCAGTTCACGCTAAACATTTCTCTTATCGAAACTTCCATCCCCTTTTGCTTATAGCTACATGCAGATATGCCCACCTTGTTTATAAGATTATAAACATTCTCACTGGAAATTAATATTGAGTCCAAACATATACTATTGGAATTTTATAATATTGACATAACACAACAAACTATTAGGAGCATAACTGAAATTTTGAAACACCTAGATTCATTTGACAGAATCTGCTTATTCAACGGGTCGATACTTTATATTGGAAAAGGTGTTTTCAAAAACCAATCACTCAAAAGTGTAATTTAGTCTGTATGCATTCATTCTCTTACGATTGCAATGATTCAAAACTTTCGAAAATATCTGGTTTAGTTTGAACCTTCCAGATAATGGCAAACAATCTTTAATATACTATCACTGACATGAAATAAGGACCTAACTCTTCTCTCCCAATAGAATACAGGTTCAGATACCTGTATATCCCTTTTCAAATGAGAGGAAAGAGATCTCATCTGCAGCTCCAGGTACAGATGCTGCTTTGTTTTAGCCAATTAGTCTTCAGCAAGCCACGAATGACTGCTGAAGCTTCAACAGCGGGGGGAAATGTGGCTTATCTAGGTCCAGATTAAAGGAAAAATTTGTATTTACAAGTTTGAGCAAAATGTCTTTCTCCCTCATTCCCTCCTGTCTCCCATTGTTTGATGAGAAAAAAGAAGAATTCATTCCACCCACCGCTGTTGCCTCTCTCATGGTCATGAGGAAAGATCAGGAGGACCACTCGGTCTGAGTTGGTTTTGCAGAGCTGGGAGAATGACTAAATCTGACCCCTCATTACATCAACAAGTCACTGATCACACAATGCCAACATCCACTCTTACCTTTGGACTGGTAAAATAATAAATTTCTGTTTTCTTTTCTTTTCCTTTACTTTTTTGTGTCAGAAAATTTGTGTCATGATTTTAAGTTATTTCAACTAAAAGCATTGTTCCAGAGACAGGCAAAAATTAATACTATCATTTGCTAGAAGAGAATAGAATGCCCCCCCCATCTTAACTAGAATTGTATTTCCTTTTCTCACTACAAAAATCTATGGTGAGGCAGTTTAGGGAAGTTCTATGGTTATCATTAATGATTCACTTCTGTCTATTGGCTGCTCCATCTTCATCGTGTGATTTCTGTCCTAGAGATCAATTTCTGTCCTATAGATCATGTGATGATCTGAGCAAGGTGCAGGAGGTCTGCAAATCAACACACATTCCAGGTCACAGTTTAGCAGAAGCAGGTAAGGAAACATGGGCAAAACTCACAGTTGTATTAGCCTTTTAGACAGACTTTCCTTAGGTCTACTAATATACATACTTGATTGGCTAGTAGTTGATAACTAGCTGTAAAGGAGAATAGGAAATGTTGTCTTTATGCTGGACATTATTCCTCTCAACTAAATAATGTAGTACTTTCACTAAAAAAGAAAAAGAAATGACTATTGGGGGACAACTCTGCATAGAGATGAAGATAATGAAATTTTAGAACAATGGTTCCTAACATTTTGGTTTTGATCACCAGAAACATTTTTTAATAGTTTGATAACCCCCAAAATGACATAAATACCTACTGATATTGGGGACAAATTAATTTATGAGTACTTTTGAGTAAGTGCTCTATTCTTCAAGCATTTGAAATCATCAATGTAGTCATTCAATACACTAAAAAGAAGGCATCAATATTCCACTATATTGGTAATGTTAAAAAAAAAGATAATGGTTTAATGAATATTGATTAAGCTAAATAATAATTATATACACAAGGGAAAAATATACTTTGTATGGTAAGACACCCTTTGACCCTTTGTAATAAAGCACATTACAATATAATGTTGTAGAAAAGCAGCCAGGGCAGAGACCATGATATTCCACTACTTTAAATTATCTTTATTGGAAAGAATTTTAAAAATTAAGAAGAAATTTGATATCTGGAAATATTTTTAATATGCCTGAGCTATAATCTTTCTAATTCAAGCTCTAAACATTATCAGTAGTTTCATAAGGCTTTAGCCCTGCAATATGATTTTAGTAATAGCTGGCCCCAGGACACATACTGGAAATAAATCCTGATTATCTTACAACTATAACATTTATTCACATTGCATTGATTTACATATTTTAAGAACAAAAATACTATATTTCCATGTATTTACTACCACTGAGTTTTTCTAAAGAAATTTATTTTACATTGCTACAAAAATTCAGACTTCTACTTCATCAGCCAGAATTTAAATATTATTAAATAAACTAATTAAGCAGTCTTACCAACAAAATTTTCTTCAAGTAAAGGAAAAGCTAGTAGTCTTGACCAGTACAATTATTATCATCTAAGAAAACAACAGCTTTTGTTTGACTAGCATCTTTGAACCAATGTCTTGTTAATCTTGACCACATGGCAAAGATGGGGGTAAGTGAATATTCTCTTCTCTTGAGAGATGAAGTTTGTGGGGCACCTGGGAGGCTCAGCCATTAAGTGTCTGCCTTCACCTTGGGTCATGATCCCAGGGTCCTGGGGTCAAGCCCTACATCAGGCTTCCTGCTCAGCCGGAAGCCTGCTTCTCACTCTCCCACTCTTCCTGCTCATGTTCCCTCTCTTACTGTCTCTCTCTGTGTCAAATAAATAAATAAAATCTTAAAAAAAAAAAAAGTTTGTGAACTTTGCATGTTGCCCTCAATTGATTCAGCTCATTATTTTCTCCTGTAATTTGAATTTCTACATGCAACTGGAATCTGACTGTCAAAATGCCAGGCACAATACATTTGTCTCAAAAGAGGTACAATAATAGAGCATTTGAAATTTTCAAGGAGGGGAGATGCAATAGTATATATTTAAGGAACTTAACTCTTTTCCTAGATAAGAAAATTATTTTTGATTTGTTTTCTAGATAGATCAAGGACAATAAAAATTAAATTGTATGTCCTAGGACCCATAGTAATTCTGATAATTAGAAAACACTTTCAGGGTTTGAAAAGAGAAAGTGTGTTGCAAAGAGAACCACTTATAGATTTAAATCTTGCCTAAATATCAAAAATTAAATGAAATACATCTCTCCTTGTTAAAGTCTCTCAACCCCAACTCTTTCTCTGCATTTTCTTGAAAAACACTTGAGTTTACACTACTGTTAAGTTTTTCATTTTTGAATAATCTCTACACCCAGTCTGGGACTGGAACTCACAATCTCAAGATCAAGAGTGGCACACTCCACTGACTAAGATAGCCAGACGCCCCACTACTATCAAGTTTTACTGAAGTTATGTAGCAAATCCTGAACTTGACTTACCTAAAGCTCTTCTTCTACTTAAAATCCACTCCGTCTCTAGGGAGAAGCATAATCTCTTTCTAAAACTTCAGTGGTTTCACTATTCAGAAGGAAGTCTAAACTGTGACATACTACCAGACTGGCCCTGACTATACCTTCAATCTCTTCCCCACACTTCACTCTAGAAATACCAAAGTGCTTTTAATATCTATATTGCCCTGTACTCCCTCAAAATTGGGGCATCTTGCACAGGTGCCTGGATAGCACGCAGGTTGAGTGTCTCACTCTTTGTTTTTGGCTCAGGTCATGATCTCATGGTCATGAAATGGAGCTCCCCATCCAAATCTGTGCTCAACATAAAATCTGTTTGAGATTCTTTCTCCCTCTCCTTTTGCCCCTCCCCTATCTCCTACCATTGCTCTCATTCTAAAATAAGTAAGTTAATTAAAAAAAAAAAAATTCATTTTGTTTCCATTGCCTGTAACCACAGGGCTTATTGGACTAACTTATGAGGATTGGGCATTTATAAAACTATTTTGTATAATGAATCAAAGAATGACTTTTTTCATCTGTAAGCTTGATTTCAAAGGAGGAATCATCTGTAAATTTGCATCCACAGTATATTTGAGAGTCTAGACCTTGAGATATTTTCTTCTTCCCATACGTTTCAAGATTTAATCCAAAAGTAAAAACATCAAAGCAAAATTAAGGGATTATATAGACATTACCTGTAAATGTCTACTTGTTTATTTCTGTTTTGTTTTATTTTTTTTTAAGATTTTATTTATTTATTCGACAGACAGAGATCACAAGTAGGCAGAGAGACAGGCAGAGTGAGAGAGAGAGAGGAGGAAGCAGGCTTCCTGCTAAGCAGAGAGCCCGATGTGGGGCTTGATCCCAGGAATCTGGGATCATGACCAAAGCCGATGGCAGAGGCTTTAAATCACTGAGCCACCCAGGTGCCCCCCCCCCATTTTTGTTTTAGAAAAAAAGGAGAGAAGATGGGGAGCGGCAGAGGAAGAGGGAGAGAGGAAATCCATGCCCAGCATGGAACTAACTCAGGGCTTGATCTCACAATCCTGAGATCATGATCTGAGCTGAAATCAAGAGTCTGAGCTTTAACCACCTGAGCCACACAGACGCCCAGATGTCTAATTGGTTTAATTGGCTGCCAATAGTATCCCAGTTTTACTGTGTCACCACAAGGTCCTGATGACCCAGTGGGAGGGCATCAGTAGATAAGAAATCCAGGTGACCTATGCCATAAGTGGTTTACTCCTAGCTTTACAAAAATACTGTTCTCACAAAAGTCATATTGGAGATTACAAACCGTCTTAGACTTGTGCAAACCTTTAGTCCTTTAGACAGAAGCCTCAACGCTAGGTGGTACGTATAATAACCAGAGGAAGATAGTTGAGTTCTGCAATAAAGGACCATCCCTGACAACACTACCAATAATAACAAAACTGTTTTTAGTGTCTTTTCTTCCTCTCTTCAGTTATAGCTTAAAGTCAAGGAATTCGTGCAGCAGTACATATTTCCACAGAGTCTCAGTCTTAGTTATACTTTTAATTGCTTATATACCCACACATACATATACCCAATTTTTTCCCTGTTTCTTGGGTAATTTAAAAACTTAATTTCTCCCATCATTTTACTACAGAACAATGAAGTGCTTCTTAGACATAAAATTTTGGAAATCACTACCTGGACTAATATGGACAGCAAAGCAAGACAAAACACAAACATAAAAACAAAAATTTAAGACAATTAGCTTCGCATAGCACTTTTTTCTTTAAGTAATGATATGTTTAAACTGCACATCACCTCATTGTTTCATCCTCATTTGTTAGCTAAAATTTAATTGAGTGTAGACATGTGTAATTTAAAACTTTGAACAATCTACATGTGTACTAATAGTTGTGCCATTCTACATACATAAATATTAATATTTATATATAAACATATATATGTATATATAAACATGTATATATAAATATTAATATTTAATACATAAATATTAATATTAATATTTATATATAAACATATATATGTATATATAAACATGTATATATAAATATTAATATTTATATATACATTAT